>NW_015662000.1:562584-566710 GCF_001515625.1 Sinocyclocheilus rhinocerous | reverse complement strand
AGGTATTCGGCCAATCACAACGCATTGGATAGCTGGCCAATCAGAGCACACCTCGTTTTTCAGACCGATGAGTTTTGTAAAAATCGACGCGTTTCAGAAAGGCGGGGCATAGAGGAGAAACAATAATATACAGTATGTGGAAAATAATGTTTTTTTTTAACCTTAAACCGCATAAACACATTTCATTACACCAAATACACAAAATAATGTTCTTTTTAGCAACATCATATGACCCCTTTAATCAAAATAAAAATAGTCTTTAGTGGCAGCCCTAGTTTGAGACTTTAGTTTGCAACTTTAGGGATCTTATCTATTCATGAACAGCTTGTAACACTCCAAAGAGAAAGGAAAACTTGAAATCGCATCATATGACCCCTTTAAGAATTCACTCAACAGTGCTCAAATGTTTGCAGGAAATGGAAGTTTTTAAAATTTCAGTAACTACTTCAGTAAGACCTCTGTCCTTTGTTCACTTCATTTTACCCCGGATTCGTTTACAAACAAGGCACAATTCCATGTAGGATTTTGAGTATTTACTGAGTATATGCGTTTTTAACCTTTAGGTTGCCAAACTGTTAGTCAATCATACTAGTGGCCATTTACTTCCGAGTCTACAATCTTATAGCCGCCTAATACATCTTAATTATGATGTTTTTTGATGTAAAAATCTTGATAACATTATAAGTGGACCTCAGAGAACAGTACAAAATAAAAAACAAAGGCAGTTTACAACCCCTTTGGAAAAAAAACAAAAAACTAACCGACACAAACATTTGAACAGTAGCATATATGTACACTTCTCCCAAATTCATATCGGCAATGATATTGTTATGGTCTCCTGTTCAACTACCAGCAAATCCATGACATTTCAGAATAGCACGAAGCTAAATCTCTTACCCTGCACAAAAGCCAGGATCTGTTCATACTGCTCTTTGGCCTGACTCTCTTTCACCAAGTCGATTTTATTCTGCAGAATCAGTATGTGTTTGAGCTTCATGATCTCAATGGCAGCCAAATGCTCTGACGTCTGTGGCTGAGGGCACGATTCATTGCCAGCTGAAAGAGTAAAGAAGGTCATTAGCCACTCATACAACATGATAATGGCTGTGTTCATTACTTGCAAGACAAAAATCACTACAGGTTGCAAGGTAAATATTCACCGATTAGGAGCAGCGCAGCATCCATGACGGCGGCACCGTTTAACATGGTTGCCATCAAGATGTCGTGACCCGGGCAATCCACAAACGAGACATGTCTAAAACGACAAAAAGAATCAGGATGTGTGGGGAAACCAACGCTTGCTAAGTGGACCACTGTAATTTAACTACAAGAACAGAATATGGAGATTGAATTCAGAAGGAAATATCACATTGATTAGACCAGTGGTTCTCAAAGTGGGGCACAGGAAATCAGCAGGGGGAAAAAAAGCAGTGGCAAAAGTGCCTTTTATAAAGCGGCACCGAATGCCAATTCCTCTGAATCTTTCTTCTTCAGACTTGGCACCATTTGACGTAGAAGAACCTTGCCATACAAAAACACCTTTTCAGCGGACAGCATCACAAGCTGCTATTGTGAATTTGCCGCTCCCCTTCAAGAGCAACACACACACTGTGTCTACACCAGACAAAACCATTGTTGCTTTGCATCGCATCAGCTAAAAGCCATCTACACTGGATGTGACAAAGCGACTGTTGCAAATCCATTTGCCAGTTCACATGATTTACTGCATATACATCATTCATTTTTAGGTTTAATATACCTTTATACTAATGGAAAAAAACTCCCACCAACGCCATGTATGCCAGATGATTATTTTGTAAAATTTTATATATCTATTAGATGAAATTAAAATGTATGCAATCAACATACCGGACTAATTTGAAGTTGCCTTTGGTGCCAGGAATGTCTGTGGGGAACTCATCAGGTGTGCTGCTACCACATGACCTGTAACACTCTGGCCGTGGACAACCTGGATCATCCAATTTATACACCTAAATAAGGGATTCAATACAAAACATATAAACTTTAAGCAAAAGACACAAACATTAATCAAAATTAATACTTCACATTTATTCAAGAGAAATAACTTGTAACAGCCTCACTTAGAGGAAAAAAAATTCCTAAAAAGGGAAGCTGTAATTTGCTGTTGCAAGCTTAAATTGAATCAAATAATTGCTATTGTTAGCTTCTGATTCAGAGTGTAGCTTGCAATAATTATTTTAGAGAGATAAGTGAATGACACAATTACCTTAGCATTAGCATAACCCAACTTGATTGTAATGTTTCTCTCCAGCTCATTTTTGAATCTGACAGTGTGAACTCCAGAGATAGCTTTCACCACAGTTGATTTTCCATGGGCTACATGACCAATAGTTCCTAGAGACAAATATATAGGTAATTAATTTAATGTGACATTTGTTTGCATGCAAAACAGCACAAAACAGTAAAAGGAAATCTCACCTATGTTTATTGTGGCTTGTCTGCTGATGATCTCTTGGGACAGAGGAGTTAGTTTACTCACATCCTATAAGGCAAAACAGATTTGTTAATGCTAATTATCAAGAAAAGGAAGTATGGCAAGCTGTTTCATATGTAACTTTAAAGTCCGCATGAAATCAAAATTGACTTTATTTACTTTACTAGCGCACATTGCTAATCTTGATGTGAACAATTAAACCGTGCAAGTTAATCCGCTGAAAATTTTTTTTGTCTTGGTAATCTTTAATCAAAATCTGAACATTTACTTCCGCTCTGGAATTGCATTCCTTCTCTGATGACGTCAGTTTGACGGCTTGGGCAGAATATCCTTAAACACACCCCTCCAACCGTTAGGTTGCTATGAGTGAGAGATGAGAGGAGGAACGCAAAAATCAAACCACGCACTCTATTCAATATTCCGTTTCAGCTGGAAATACGTCACTTCACTGAAATAAAGTTGGCAGCAACTTCCGGTTCACGCGGACTTTAAGAAAAAGATATCAACATCAAAAACATCAGTAGTGACAAGCATCAAAACATATTACCGTATTGTCCCGAATATAAGACGATATTTTTTTCTTGGAAATACATCTGAAAAAACGCGGTCGTCTTATATTCAGGGTCTAGACTTTGACATGTCAATAATACACCCACAACAATAGGTGGCGCCAAATACGCATAAAACGAGTGTGCCATGAAATACGTAATGTAATGCGTGTTGTAAAGAGTAAAAACAAAAGAAAAAGAAAACCTTACAGCTGCAGTGTAAACCTTACAGCTTACAGTGACTGTCACGTTAGCCTGATGGGACCAAACTGCCTTTGTGATTTTAAAACGTAAGACAGTACCCAGATTTGAAGACTACAGTAAGATTGAACTTCTACTGTTAATAAGATTTTGGTAGGCTACTATTAGATGGATAGCCTAAATGTCCTAATTCAGATGGGCTACCTGTTTATTTTTTATTTTTTATTTTTTTTATGGTATATCAAAAAGTGTATATTTTTTAAATGTGATTGTTGGTACATTTTACCAGTTTTTACCATACTTTCAAAACAAAAATTAAAATAGGAAAAATATGCAATATGAAAATAATTGAAGACAAAATGTGTTTTACTGAGAAAAAACAAGATTTGGTTTTTAAAAAGCCTTTTTCCAAAAGGTACATCTGGAAAAAGGGAGGTCGTCTTATAATCAGGGTCGTCTTATATTCAGGCCCCAATACGGTAATACTAATATTTATAAAGATAGTCTTAATGCACTAATGCCTACACTGAATATACTAATCAGTATGCTCTCGTGAATAACTAGAACCCCAATTATATATTCATGCTTATTTATAACTACTCCTTGAAATGGTTTAATGCATAAAAACGCAGCGTTATGGCATTTTCGGTGCATGTATGCATAATGTGATGTGTTTGTGTGCACCTGCGTGTGTGTGACAGTGATGGACTGTCCCTGTCTCATTCTCCAGATGTGCTTTATATCTCTACTCCACGTTTCTCTGGAGGCCTGCTGAAAACCAGCCTGCTTACCAGAGCCCTATTGAGCAAATCCACAGCGTTTTCCAGCCATTGTGCGTGGCTGTATGCATGCAGCTCAATCAATGCTTTGTTAGGAATCTCTCTCTCCTAAACTGATGCCA
>NW_015662000.1:551139-552596 GCF_001515625.1 Sinocyclocheilus rhinocerous | reverse complement strand
TTTTAAAACGCCTTTTTCCAAAAGGTACATCTGGAAAAAGGGTGGTCGTCTTATAATCAGGGTCGTCTTATATTCGGGCCAATACGGTATATATATATATATATATATATATATATATAAAACTTTCTTTTTAAAATTCTCAACCCTCTTATATTTACCGTATTGTCCCGAATATAAGACAATGTTTTTTTCTTGGCAATACATCTGAAAAAATGCGGTCGTCTTATATTCAGGGTCTAGACTTTGACATGTCAATAATACACCCACAACAATAGGTGGCGCCAAATACGCATAAAACGAGTGTGCCATGAAATACGTAATGTAATGCGTGTTGTAAAGATCGCGAGTAAAAACAAAAGAAAAAGAAAAGCTTACGGCTGCATGAGTCGTGACTGTCACGTTAGCCTGATGGCACCAAACTCTCTTTGTGATTTTAAAACGTAAGACAGTACCAAGATTTGACGACTACAGTAAGATTTAACTTCTACTCTTAATAAGATTTTGGTAGGCTACTATTAGATGGATATCCTAAATGTCCTAATTCAGATGGGCTACCTGTTTTTTTTTTTTTTTTATGGTATATCAAAAAGTGTATATTTTTTAAATGTGATTGTTGGTACATTTTACCAGTTTTTACCATACTTTCAAAACAAAAATTAAAATAGGAAAAATATGCAATATGAAAATAATTGAAGACAAAATGTGTTTTACTGAGAAAAAACAAGATTTGGTTTTTAAAAAGCCTTTTTCCAAAAGGTACATCTGAAAAAGGGGGGGGGTCGTCTTATATTCGGGCCAATACGGTAATCAATCCGTTCGTGAGTGACAACTACCAGAAAAAAATCCTTCACATTTCTTTGTAACAGCCTCTCTTAGGGAAAAGAGGTTTTCCCCCTAAAAAAGGGAAGCTGCACTTTGCTGTTGCAAGCTTAAATTGAATCAAATAATTGCTATTACCAGCTTTTGATTCAGAGTGTAGCTTGCAATAATTGTTCACTTACTTTCAAGTAATTAAAGGGGTCATATGATGCGATTTCAATTTTTCCTTTCTCTTTGGAGTGTTACAAGCTCTTGGTGCATAAAGAAGATCTGTAAAGTTGCAAAGACTAAAGTCTCAAATCCAAAGAGTAAAGAGTAAACCACGCCTACCTAAAACGGCTCGTTCCAACAGGCCCCCACATGTCTACGTCACTATGTGGGAAGATTTGCATAACACCGCCCAAATGTGCACGCAAAGAAAGAAGGCGTAACTTTTATTCTCAGCATAAACACATTTCATTACACCAAATAATGTTCTTTTTAGCAACATCATATGACCCCTTTAATATACAAGTGACAGTAACCAAAATAAATACAAGTTAACTACAAAGAATACACGTTAAAGGGGTCATATGATGTTGCTATGCCCCGCCTTTCTGAAACGCGTCAATTTTTACAAAGCTCATCGTTCTGAAAAT
>NW_015662000.1:550503-551004 GCF_001515625.1 Sinocyclocheilus rhinocerous | reverse complement strand
TATCGATTCTTAAATCCCAAGAATCGATTATTCTAGCCTGTTTTCAGTTAATGGATGTAACATTGAAGGGCACTTCCCATCCAATATATCACAATAAGCATTGCGCTTTGGTACTTTTAATATGAAACAAAGCTTCAGATTTCAAATTCTGTCCATTGTATTGCAGAATTCAAACAACATTTGTGATCGGAGAAACGACAAACAACAAGAGCTACTCTACACTAGGGCTGGGTAAAAAAATATCGATATTTCGATATTAATCAATTCTCATTTTTACAGAATGCTATCGATTCTTAAATCCCAAGAATCGATTATTCTAGCCTGTTTTCAGTTAATGGATGTAACATTGAAGGGCACTTCCCATCCAATATATCACAATAAGCATTGCGCTTTGGTACTTTTAATATGAAACAAAGCTTCAGATTTCAAATTCTGTCCATTGTATTGCAGAATTCAAACAATAAATGCCGTTTTGGCGCTGTTTAATGTGGAGTGACAGAT
>NW_015662000.1:527084-550334 GCF_001515625.1 Sinocyclocheilus rhinocerous | reverse complement strand
CGCCATGGCGGCGGCAGCAACAATACTTCAGCGAGAATCAAAGTTACGCCTTCTTTCTTTGCGTAAACATTTGGCCGTTGTTATGCAAATCTTCCCACACAGTGATGTAGACATGTGGGGGCATGTTTAAACTAGACGTTTTAGGACTAGTCTAAACTTTTATAAAGAATATCTCTTTGAGTTTGAGACTTTAGTCTTTGCAATTTTAGGGATCTTATCTATGCACGAACAGCTTGTAACACTCCAAAGAGAAAGGAAAACTTGAAATTGCATCATATGACCCCTTTAAAATGGCTTGCCATAAGGGAACATTAACTGTCGAGTACATTACATTTAACGTCAGACGTACAGAATTAATTTTATTAGAAATATGCAAGATTAGTACCTAAACAAAGAAGCACATGACTGGAACTATATTAAACACAATGACATTTGGGTTTCACAACATTTTCACACAATTTCTACACGGGGTCCTTCTCCATCCCCGAATGAATCATGTGGTGAGCTTTCACCGGTACAGCTAACAAGCACGCCTGCTATTATCACAGAGTACAAAATCACTTAACTCGAAATGTCGATACGGCTAGTACTTTTACAACATGTTATACTACAAATACGAACAAAAGATGAAGACCTACTAATGTACTGAGGTCTTGTTTAGAAAGATGAGGCTGACCCAACGTTGTTCCAGACTCGTCGCCCGCCATCTTGATAGAAAAGGAATGGAAGTATGACCAAGCGAACGCCTGTCAGTTTTTTTTTACAAATACATGTGTGGCATTAAAGCATATCCCGTTAAATTATTTTGAATTGCTTGACATATACATATAGATAGTGTTCTACGTTTCACCATTACACGGCATAAAACCATAAAACAAAATAGATAATTATAAACTCCTATATCTAACGGCGTCCTGAAGGCATGGGATGATGCAATCCGTTTCTAGAAAACCCAGTAAACCCCAAGGCGGAGAGGACAGACCGGAAAATGCATCCTATATTATAATTAACATAAACAAACTTAAAACACCAACATAACCAGCAGCATAATTTACCTGATATATTATTAACGTCTACAAAATTGAACACACGTTGGATTGACGCAGATAAAACCAGGGTCCGTCTTATGGCTATGACGTCACACGTTTTGTAGTTTTTAAATCACCATCTATCTATCTATCTATCTATCTATCTATCTATCTATCTATCTATCCAAATCAATTTAATATTATCATAAGTTTTATGGCCTACCTCATAAAGAAACATATCACTGTAATTAGTCTAAACATATTCTTTTGATGTTCCCATGCTGACATAGATATCAAAGTCAATTATTCATTCTGAAACTAATTTAAAAACTTTAATGTGGACAGTGCAAACTTACTTCTTGTGTAAAGTTTTTATTTTCTCTCTCTGCATTTATTGTAATATGTGTAACACCATACTCTGCACCATACAGTGTTGATCTGTTTTTGCAATTTGCAACATAATTGCCCTTGAGGGATCAATAAAGTACCAATAAAGTGAAGGGAAAAGTAGTTTAAAGCCTGCATTGAATCGCAGACATCAAAAACAGAATAAGCTATTAATATGTCTAGGTTAGCTGTAGAAAAAGTAGAAAAATATTCTTTGCATGTCCCTGAGAGAGACGATATATAATAAATATAATATAATATAATATGAAACAGGAGGTTTCTATGTTTATAAGGATTCATAAGGAAAGTAAAAGTTAAATCATAACATATACCACGACTTATGTGCTCTAAGTAATTTTCACATCTGTGACAGTGAACTAAAACATTTTGTACATGTACAGTAGGCAGAGAATATTGACACACAAACTCCAACATTTCCGTCCGACCGACAAATATTCGGGAAATGACGTCAGTGCAGACAATAATATGGCGTCTACGATCGCTGTGGAGGCTACAGACAAACAACATTTAGCGATTCAGTTCAAATAACACTGGTTTATTCTCACCTAAAGACGCCAATGGGCAACATATCTCCGTCGATAATGAGATGTCATATTTAATTTCTCTGGTCGTTGTCTAACACCAGCACTCCATGTCCGAAGGACCTCGGGCTCCCTGGTCGAAGCGGGGTTGCGTGGAGTCGCATCGCCGAGGTAAAACCCTACTCGAATCGTTTCATTTCCCACACAGCGTTGTTCTGCTTAATAACGCACTCATTTTAACTTATTGTAGCCGAAACAGCACAATTGTTACATATGTAGTGGGCTGACATTCGTTGGGACGTGTCAGCGGTAATTATTGACTGTGTCTCTCATATTGAGCTCCCTAGGTAGACAGCATGTTTAGGCGTCATATTCGCTTTAGGTATTGGTTAGGATTAAGTGACTATAAATGCTGTCTAGATAGACTTCTCATTAGGGTTCAAGCCACCGCCAGTGTTTATGTCCAGTTGCTTGCAGATAGTTATTAAAGATTTTAGAAACTAAACAATAGCAACAACTGCGAAATCAAAACATGTCATTAAGAAGCCCATAATACGGGCTTTTCTTGGAATCAGTCAAACGTTGTTTTTGTGTCTTGTTTACTGAGGGTCTGAACATGAGGTCATAGAAGTTTAGAGGATTTAAACCCAAGTTGAGTCTAATGTAAGGTTGAACACCGCTAAAGCAGACACATTGTCATAGAGTTATTATGGTCACGGTTAAACGTTTATTATTTAATTGGAGGACAAACATTTCTATGAACAACTTATTAGTCACCACAGAGAAGTTTACCACAGTGTCGGTCAATACAAAGCTGCATTCATTTGATCAAAAATACAGTAAAACTGTATTATTGTGAATATAAAATAAGTGTTTTCTGTTTTAATATATTTAAAATGTAATTTATTCTTTTGATACAAAGCTGAATTTTCAGCATCATTACCCCAGTCTTCAGTGTAACATGACCCTTCAGATATCATTTTAATATGCTGATTCGCTCAAGAACAATTCTTATTATCAATATTGAAAACCATTGTGCTGATTAATATATGCTTGTGGAAGAAGCCATGATACATATTTCTTCAGGATTATTTGATGAATAGAAAGTAAAAAAAAAACAACACCATTTATTTGAAATATAGGCCTACATATTTTGTAACACATATTTTTACTGTCACTTTTGATCAATATGTTTGTTTCCTTTTTTCAATAAAAGTATTAATTTCTTTTAAATAAAACTGTACTGATTTCATGTTTTTGAACGGTAGTGAGTTTATAATCATACTTTATTTGTAAAACGAAATGAAATAGCCTATGACAGGAAATATTTCTGGGAAAATCCAGGTTTTGTGGTCAAATGGATGCAGTTTGATTTGAATAGTCTATTTGTTTTCTTTTGTCTGATCTGTCTAATGTTTGTGAATGTAGCTCTTATACTGTCTTATGTACAGCCGTGGCCTAAAGTTTTGAGAATGACACAAATATTAATTTTCACAAAGTCTGCTGCCTCAGTTTTTATGATGGCAATTTGCATATACTCCAGAATGTTATGAAGAGTGATCAGATGAATTGCAATTAATTGCAAAGTCCCTCTTTGCCATGAAAATTAACTTAATCCCCAAAACATTTCCACTGTATTACAGCCCTGCCACAAAAGGACCAGCTGACATCATGTCAGTGATTCTCTGATTAACACAGGTGAGAGTGTTGACGAGGACAAGGCTAGAGATCACTTTGTCAGGCTGATTGAGTTAGAATAACAGACTGGAAGCTTTAAAAGGAGGGTGGTGCTTGAAATCATTGTTCTTCCTCTGTTAACTATCGTTACCTGCAAGGAAACATGTGCAGTTATCATTGCTTTGCACAAAAAGGGATTCACAGGCCAGGATAATGCTTACCTAAATCAATCATTTACCGGATCATCATGAACTTCAAGGAGAGATGTTCAATTGCTGTGAAGAAGGCTTCAGGGCACCTAAGAAAGTCCAGTAAGTGCCAGGACCGTCTCCTAAAGTAGATTCAGCTGTGGGATCAGGGCACCAGCAGTGCAGAGCTTGCTCAGGAATGGCAGCAGGCAGGTGTGAGTGCATCTGCACGCACTGTGAGGCCAAGACTTTTGGAGGATGGCCTGGTGTCAAGAAGGGCAGCAAAGAACCCACTTCTCTCCAGGAAAAACATCAGGGACAGACTGATATTCTCCAAAAGGTACAGGGATTGGATTGCTGAAGGCTGGGGTAAAGTAATTTTCTTTGATGATTCCCCTTTCTGATTGTTTGGGGCATCCGGAATAAAGCTTGTCCGGAGAAGAAAAGGTGAGCGCTACCATCAGTCCTGTGTCATGCCAACAGTAAAGCATCCTGAGACCATTCATTGCTTCTCAGCCAAGGGAGTGGGCTCAGTCACAATTTTGCCTAAGAACACAGCCATGAATAAAGAATGGTACAAAAACATCCACCGAGAGCAACTTCTCCCAACCGTCCAAGAACAGTTTGGTGATGAACAATGCCTTTTCCAGCATGCTGGAGCACCTTGCCATAAGGCAAAAGTGGCTCGGGGAACAAAACATCAAAATTTTGGGTCCATGGCCAGGAAACTCCCCAGACTTTAATCCCATTGAGATCTTGTGGTCAATCCTCAAGAGGAGGGTGGACAAATAAAAACCCACAAATTCTGACAAACTCCAAGCATTGATTATGCAAGAATGGGCTGCCATCAGTCAGGATGTGGCTCAGAAGTTGATTGACAGCATGCCAGGGCGAATTGCAGAGGTCTTGAAAAAGAAAGGCCAACACTGCAAATACTGAGTCTTTGCATAAACTTATTATAATTGTCAATAAAAGCCTTTGACACTTATGAAATTCTTGTAATTATACTTCAGTATACCATAGTAACATCTGACAAAAAGATCTAAAAACACTGTAGCAGCAGACTTTGTGAAAATTAATATATGTGACAATCTCAAAACTTTTGTACAACAAAGTATTCCTCATATATATGCACTTGTTCAGACTTGCACTAAAAAAAGCCCAAACATTTTTTATACACCATATCAGATGTTGCTCTGTGTTTTCTGAATGAGTAACATTTGATATGTTCTTTTTTAACTCTTTAGCAGAACATTTTCAAGTGTGTGTTAACAATGGGGAAATTACATAATAATAACACAGAAATGAAAGAATACCCATCTATTTATCAGCGTGTGGATGTCATCTCTTTTTAGAGCAGGGCAAATATAAGCAGAGGAAATGTGAACGTCCCTTCAGCGCAGTGAAGCCGACAGTTGGCCAGGAGGCCTCTAAAAGGTAATATCAGAAAATCATCACCCTCTACTTTTCTACAAGCCACATAACCTGCTATTTCATCTCAATTTTATATGAAAAAATTACAGCCTCGGTGCACAAATATGGTGTAGTTTCAATATGCAAGCCGGGATATATTTTTGTCAAAATAGTCTGTCAAATTCTGCCTCCATTATAAGTAGTTGTTTCCTGTTTGCACACAGTGGGACATTGAAATGTTGGTGCATCTTTAGTATTTTAGTCTGTTGGTAATTTTCACGTTATTTTAATGATTGGGGCTTGTTCGATTTGTCATTTAGGTGAATATCTTCAGAATTTAATTTCCTACGGACACAAGAGGTACTGTCCTCTGATTGGCTCGGACACCCCCCTGTGACATGCCCGTGGCCAATCAGAGGTGAGTGTGCTGGGTGTGTATGTGTGCAGTAGAGGGGGAGTGTGTGTGGGGGAGCTTTGAGATAGAGTTTGGCTTTCAGCAGCAGAAACTGAAGTGCTGAGGTGTGAAAGTTCTTGAAGTCCTTCCAGAGGCTTTATTAAATCTGGCATGTTTTTCACCAACTATTATTCACTAAAATACAAATAGTTCACACGATTTGGTTGATAAAGAACTTGAGGAGATGCTGTTTAGTTCAATGATCATGTAATTATGCTTAATTGTATCTTGTTTTAAAGCAATTGTTCACCCCAAAATGAAAATCTCCTCATCATTTATGCTACAGTTTGGGGTCGGTATGATTATTTTTTTTTGTGTGTGTTTGAAAGAAATCTCTTATGCTCACCAAAGCTTATGTGATCTAAATTACAGTAAAAACAGTAATATTGTGAAATATTACAATTACATTTTTTTTATTACAATTTAAATTTAAAATAATATATATTTTAAAATGTATTTTATTCCTGTAATTGCAAAGCTGAATTATCAGCAGCCATTATTGTGGTTTTTAGTGTCACATGATCCTTCAGAAATCATTCTAATTTGCTGATTTGGTGCCCAAGAAGCATTTCTTATTATTATCAATGTTATAAACAGTTGTGCTGCTTTATATTTTTGTGGAAACAGAGATCCATTTTTTTTTTAGGATTTTATGATAAATAGAAATGTCAAAAGAATAGCATTTGTTTGAAATAAAAATCTTTTGTAAAATGTATAAATTACACTTTTGATCAATTTAATGCATCTATGCAGAATAAAAATATTAATTAAAAAAATCTAACTGAACCTAAACTTTTAAATTGTATTTGACTCATTTTCATTTTATGACTTACTAGTTTTTGTCTATCAAATAACATTAATGTGGAACCCACTAATTTTCATTTTGTGGAAAAATTTTTCAAAATAGCTTCTTTTGTGTTTCAAAATAAGTTTTCATTTTTGGGTGAACTGTCCTTTTAAGAGGCTTTTACCATCCTGTTGTTTGATTTCAAACACCGAGATGAGACAAATAAGTCTTATTTCTATCAGATACCTGAGAGAAAGCTGTAAAATGTCTGTCTCTCCATCACAGTTATTGTCTTTCCAACCTTGCAGAGATGACCAGCTGAATTGGAACATATCGACTCGTCTTGACACGTCATTTATAAGAGCATTTGTGTCTCTGCAGGTGCCTAATGGCGGGGGATGTGGAGGTGTACCTTTCCCAAGGGCATGACGGCAGCGTGTCGTCGGGCTTCAGAGCCTTGTATGAGGAGCGACTGCTGCTCGATGTCACTCTGCTCATCGAGGAGCACCACTTCCAGGCGCACAAGGCTCTGTTAGCAACGCAAAGCGACTATTTCCGGGTCATGTTCACGGCCGATATGCGGGAACGTGACCAGGATAAGATTCACATGAAGGGGTTGACGGCAGCCGGGTTTGGTCACGTTCTTCGCTTCATGTACTACGGTTCTTTGGAGTTGAGCATGCTCACAGTGCAGGAGATCCTGCAGGCTGCCATGTACGTGCAACTCACCGAGGCTGTAGAGTTCTGCTGCTCCTTCCTGCTGGCCAAGATCTGCTTGGAGAACTGTGCTGAGGTCATGCGCTTGCTGGAAGACTTTAGTGTTGGCGTGGAAGGCGTGCAGGAGCAGCTTGACGCGTTTCTGCTGGAGAACTTTGTGCCCTTGATGGCACGACCGGACTTCCTATCTTATCTGAGTTTAGAGAAGTTGATGGCATATCTGGATAGTGACCAGCTGAGTCGATTTCCGGAAATTGAGCTGTACGAGGCGGTGCAGGCCTGGCTGAGACATGACCGGCGGCGCTGGAGACATACGGATGCGGTCGTGCAGAACCTGCGCTTTTGCCTCATGACCCCTGCCAATGTCTTTGAGAAGGTAAAAGTGCTTCCTTGTTCCTTATGTGTCATTGACAGATAAGAGAGTACACAACAGAAAAAGAGAAATCATTAAAAAATCTGGTTTTAAATGTTTGCCAAGTCTTTGCATTTGTGTTGATTACATGTGGTTTTCTGAAAACATTTATACTATTTTCAAGAAAAATAGTAGTCTAACCACTAAAGTAAAAACTATTCTTCTAGTTCTTCTGGACTATTTTAACAATGTACTTTACTACCTTTAGGGGCCTTGAACGTGGTAGTTCCTTTGCTGTCTATGCAGGGTCAGAAAGCTCTCGGATTTCATCAAAAATAACTTTATTTGTGTTCCAAAGACGAACAAAGGTCTTAGGGGTTTGGAATGACATAAGGGTGAGAAATTAATGACAGAATTTTCATTTTCAGGTGAACTATCCCTTTAAGAAACAAATTATATGACCCAGTCATGATCTGCCGGGGTCCTCTCTATGATATAATTAATTTTTTTCTGCATTAATTTTTGTTTGGCAAACAGAAGTTTATTGAATTTATTTAATACACGAGTTTCACAATTTGAGTTGAATTACTGAAATAAATGAACTTTTCCACGACATTCTAATTTATTGAGATGCACCTGTAATAAGCATTTTGAATGTTTCCTGAGCACCAAATCAACATATGTGAATGATTTCTGAAGGATCATGCTCACTGAAATAATGGCTGCTGAAAATTCCGCTTTGCCATCACAGGAATAAATTAAATTTTAAAATATATTAAAATAGAAAACAGTTATTTTAAATTGTAATACTGTCACAATATTACTGTTTTCACCGCATTTTTGATCAATTAAATGCAGCATTGACGAACATAAGAGACATCTTTCAAAAAACGTCTTACCAACCCCAAATATTTGAACGGTAGTGTATTTATAAATTGTCATGTCATTGACCTTTATCTGTTTCTTATGCTTGCACAGGTGAAGACATCAGAGTTCTACCGTTATTCCCGCCAACTGAGACTAGAAGTAGACCAGGCACTCAGCTACTTCCATCAAGTGAACGAACAACCGCTGGCGGAAACCAAGTCCAACCGCATCAGATCCGTGAGACCCCAGACTGCTGTATTCCGTGGAATGATTGGCCACAGCATGGTCAACAGCAAGATCCTCCTCCTGCACCGGCCCAAAGTGTGGTGGGAACTTGAAGGCCCTCAGGTGCCGCTCCGGCCCGATTGCCTGGCCATCGTCAACAACTTCACTTTCCTGTTGGGTGGTGAAGAACTAGGCCCAGATGGAGAATTCCACGCTTCTTCTAAGGTCTACCGCTACGATCCCAGACAGAACTCCTGGCTACGCATGGCCGACATGTCCGTTCCCAGATCAGAGTTTGCAGTCGGCGTCATCGGGAAGTATATTTACGCCGTCGCCGGCCGCACTCGCGATGAGACGTTCTATTCTACGGAGCGTTATGACATTGTTGAGGACAAGTGGGAGTTTGTAGACCCGTACCCTGTAAACAAGTACGGCCACGAAGGAACCGTGCTCAATGGGAAGTTGTATATCACTGGCGGCATCACCTCCTCTTCCACCTCAAAACAAGTATGCGTTTTTGACCCGGGACGGGAGGGAACGTCCGAACACCGTATGCGGCGAACGCCTATCCTCACCAACTGCTGGGAGAACAAGTCAAAAATGAACTACGCTCGTTGCTTCCATAAGATGATCTCCCACAATGGGAAGCTGTACGTGTTCGGCGGGGTGTGTGTGATACTGCGTGCCTCTTTCGAGTCCCAGGGCTGCCCTTCGACGGAAGTGTACGACCCAGAGACCGACGAGTGGACTATTTTGGCCTCTATGCCTATAGGACGCAGCGGACACGGAGTGGCAGTGTTGGACGAACAGATCATGGTGCTTGGAGGACTTTGCTACAACGGTCATTACAGCGACTCTATCCTCTCATTTGACCCAGAGGAGAACAAATGGAAAGAGGACGAGTATCCCAGGATGCCTTGCAAACTGGATGGACTGCAAGTGTGTAGTTTGCACTTCCCAGAATACGTTCTGGAACACGTGAGACGCTGCAGCTGAGTCTTTGTAACTTCTGGACAGTTTAGGAGACAAACGTTTACAGGTGTGACAAGTAATACTAATACTGTTGAAGCTTTTAAACTGTAGGCCAGTGCTTATTTAAGAAGAAAACTCCTTTTTAGGCTTTCATTGTAGAAGGAAGGTTTGTTATTTGGTCCGTAAAAACGAATACAGACAACCTTTTTGCTCATACGTCTGACTCATTGCACTGTAATCATCCTGTAGAGCACATAATACTCTTCATGTTTCGCCACATTGTCTTCTATATGTGACGTTATTCTATATCCCTTCATTCTCTTCACAGGAAGTCATGTTTTATGCGTGCGTATTTCCACAACAAGTAGTCTGCTGTGTCTAGGAGCGGTTGGAAAACGAAATGGAGACTAAATGAAGTAGAGGAACTCATGAAAAAAGTTACAAACTTCCCTGTCCCTTTTTTCTTTGACATTTACTAATCTAAGAATGCATTTGTGCTGATACTAGTGATGTTGTAGTGGATAATGACTGTAATGATTGTAATCTTGACGATGATGTTGACAAGCATTGCACTCGTATAAGGGCGTATATTACTGCTCTACAATAACACCAGTCCTCCACTGCTGACTGCAAAGAGAGAAAAGGGGATGGCAGAGATTAGGGGACGCGTAGTTCCCACTTCTCCAACCTTTATTAGTTGTGCTTATGCTTATTTTCAATTTATTTATTAAAATGGCAAAGCCTTGCCTTGATCCAATCTGTGTAATGTAATGAACTGCTTTCTCTGTGTGTGTGTGTGTGTGTGTACCTGTTTTTCTATTCTGGTGGGGACTTAAACCTGAATACACACAGACTCGTGGGGACTCGTGTCACGGTGGGGACCTAAATTGAGGTCCCCACGGGTAAACAAGCTAATAAATCACACAGAATGAAGTTTTTTGAAAATCTAAAAATGCAGAAAGTTTCCTGTGAGGGGTAGGTTTAGGGGTAGGGTTGGTGTAGGGCAATAGAAAATACGGTCTGTACAGTATAAAAACCATTACGCCTATGGAGAGTCCCCACAAGGATAGCTGACCAGACGTGTGTGTGTGTGTGTGGGTGTGTGTCTCACACTCATTTTGTTTCACCAGCAAAGGGCTAAAGCACATATGCATCTTGTGTTTAATGTCTAATGAAACACTAACCGCAGTTCTGTAAGTTTAGGCATCCACTATGTATTAAAATCAGTTGTGGTTAAAGGGATAGTACACCCATTATTCATCAATTTCTCACGCTTATTTCGTTCCAAGCCAGTTTGAGTGAAGATATTTTAAAAATGTATGTTTTTGTTTGTCTGTGCAATGATAGTCAATAGGGTCCAAACAAAAGTTGTTTTGGACCCCATTGACTTTCAGTGTATGGATAAACACATCGTCTTTTCTGTTCTGCATTTGGAATGACGCGGTGTGTCTGAATCTTCGTTTTTGGGTGAACTATCCCTTTAAGATGATCTTGAAGGTTTTTGGCACTATGTCATTTCCTGTTATGGACTTCACATGTGATGCTATGTGTTCTGGTTGGTTCCTGGTTGGTTCGTACTTCCTCAAACACTAACTTTGAGCTTTTGTCTCTTTCATGTGACATTTCTCATCCAAAATTCATGCACATATAGATGCCAAACTGTGGTCTGTAAGGCTCAAGATGTAATAATCGGACACAGCGGTAGATTTGAACCTTGTCTTGTTATCTTTTAGCAGAATAACAAACAATTATTCCACTATAATAATAATAATCATCCATAGCCCTGTATCGTTCTTGAGAGGAATATAAACAGATTTGCGAACTTGTTTACCAGAATCTGCTGGTTCACTGGTATTTAAAGACTTTGTAATTAATTTCCAGAAATAAATGTTCATACTGTCCAGCTCTCTGGGTTTTCTAATTGAATACAAGCACCTGCTGTGCTGCTGTTTTTGGGTTTAGTGTGTATTTGAGCCTCTGTCTTCTTTAGATATCAGCATCTTATCCTGTGGGTTTATCCCTGTAAGAGGATCCACCAGCAGGACGGGACGGGTGCTGTGACTCCAAGCCTGTTCTCCAGCTTGTGTCGCCATGTCTGACAGAAGAGCAACATGGTGCTATATTGGGGAAAATGCATTCCTGTAGCTCAGAGTAAAAGCATGCTGATAGCAATGCCAAGGTTGTGAGTTTTACTCCCAGGGAATGCATGAGCTGATCAAAATGTATACATTTAATGCAACATAAGTCACGTTAGATAAAATTGTCTGCCAAATGTGTAAAAAAGAAAAAAAGTGTGGAAAGGTGCCGTGTGGGTGTTTTTGGTCATGGGGCCTAATGTCGTTTGGTACTTTTGAAGTCGTCTTTTGAAATGAATTATAACCACATCAACTTTGCAGATTTAAGCCTCATGTGAAATTTTCTTTCTTCCAATAAGAAACACAATTCCACACTTTACATTTAATCCTAAATATTCATCTTTCCAGATATATTTTGTAAATACGAGTTGCTTTTATAATGTCCTTGTGAGTTTTTTTTTGGCCTATTCATCATTGCGATACTATGAAATCCACTTCTGCCTCTGAGTAATAAAAGGTAATTAATGGCAATTAATTATTTCCTCATAATTGCAATCTGATCTCCCAATTATGACTTTAAATCTCACAATGTAATTTCATATCTCTACTGCAGCTTGTTGTCTTGGAAGTGTGACTTTATATCTTACAATAAATTATTATTTTTTTTAAATGTTTTAAACTGAGGTGGAAAGAAACAAGTTTTCCTACAAATCATCTAAATATCTTCACAACTTAATGGGAACTTTTTCCACCCCAGTTTCAATGGAACTGAATTTTGACGTCTTGGACTTTTCTAGTAAACAAATTTATATATTTTTTCTCTCTCTCTTTTTTTTTTTAAACCTCGTTTCTGCACTGAATTTGACTTGTACTTTACCAGGTATCATATTTTTAGTCCCAGAAGGCTGACCTTTAGTCTTGGACCACAAAACAATTCTTTAGTGTTTTGTCATAGGGCTTCTGTAAAACCTCAAACAAAATGTCTGCATAGCTCAATTTCAGCCAAAGAGATGCACAGCTGTGTCAGTGTTAGATGCTGTTTTGGACACTTATTGTTTTAGTTGCTTACTATCTGGGTTGTGTCATTTTCCCCAGTTTGTTACAGTGGACTTCACTGTGATATGTGATCCAATGGGTTCACGCTCTGCTGTCTTGTTTGTCATGGAGTGTCTCTGTTTTCGTGACTGTAACGTTAGCATTCATCTTATCAGTGGTTTTAGTTAAAAAATGTGATATTGTGCAATCAAGCAACTGAACAAGTGTAGATTAGAAATAAACGCGTATGTTGGTAATGTTAATTAGAAGATAAAAGGAAGACTTAACGGTACCAACCATAACATGAAGTTAACAACAGATTTTCACATCTTGCCAGAATATTACACGTCACGAAGATAAAGATTATGTGTCAACTCCTCTGGCTATTACAGACATTAGAATTCTGGTGTGCTTAGCGATATAGTGTGTTAGATAAAAGAATGCCGATGATTGAATGAATGCCGGAAGCGAACTAACGAGTGATTTCCGCTTAGGTAAAAAGGGCTGTAATGTTCCTGATGCGCACGTGGCGCCGTGGCTTAGTTGGTTAAAGCGCCTGTTTAGTAAACAGGAGATCCCGGGTTCGAATCCCAGCGGTGCCTTTTGAATGCGTTTCATGCAACCTTTAACGTTACACTGCTCTGATAATAATGATTATTTATTATTCTTTTTATAATCTTTTTTCCCTCAAGGAAATATCTCTCAGGTTTGGTCATTTTAATGCCAGCTTCTGTTTAGGCACATACTGTATATGGCTACAAAAAAAGCGATCATCCAAATCTATGTTTACCTGCAAAATGCAGAGGGTCAAACAATTATTAAACATAAACCAATTAGTAAAACAGCAACAGCGGTAACATAAAAAAAATATATTTTACCATTGTTTTGAGCAACAAAATCTTCAGTAACTTTACAATAACAACACTGTAATCAAATTATTATAAAATTGTCTACCCTTGTTAAATAGCTGACCCTTGTCAGAAAATGCAATTAGTGTTGACTTGTTTCTCTCAACAGCAGTTTTAGTTTGTATGACAGAAAACAACGTTTTGTACTGGAGCTGTACCCAGAGCTGTTTCTCAAATCAAAATAAGTTACAGCACGCCCTCTGGTGGCAAACCGTCAACAGAGACGTTTATTTCGTGTTTTATTCATATTTTATTACGCATGCAGAAATTCACTCGTCAAACATCAGGACCATTAAAATAGTGATTTAAAGTCGTTAACTTCGTACAACTTAGGAAAAGCAGTCACAGCATCTAAAAACATGCTCTTCCTATACATGCATGTCTATAGTATAATTCATATCATTTCATATATAACTGCTAACATAAAACATATAGCTGCAAACACTATATGTATATTTTTTTTTAATTGTGATTAATCTTAACATTTTTACTTAAAATAATTCTATACATGCATGTCTATAGTATAATTCATATCATTTCATATATAACTGCTAACATAAAACATATAGCTGCAAACACTATATGTATTTTTTTTAAAATTGTGATTAATCTTAACATTTTTACTTAAAATAATAATTATTATAGCAGAGAATGTTAAGATTTCTAATAGGACGATAAATATTACAATAACACTATAAATCCATATACTTTCAACTAAAATAATTTAGCTAACTCATGATGAATGGCATCGAGTGAGTTACGACAATTTTATGGTGGGCGTTGCTAAAAGGGACAAACATTGAAATCTGCAGTCTGTGTCAGATTTCAGCCTTTTCGTTTCCTCACAGCGAAATAAATCCGAGCTTCAGCGGTGCGGTAAGTGCATTTCCGTAAATGCAAAGTACAAACCGATCAACGACTATAATGCAGAATGCGGTGTGCGTGATTGTCCGTAGCAGCATTAGTACCTATGATTAGTACGCGCTACTTCTACCGAATGCTTTTGCTATTTGAATCACGTGATTCATTCACATAACATTTCTTTTGAAAGACTGCAGAATGTGGAGCATTCAAGTGCCAGATCTCAATTTTAGCCCATTTAATCTAATTTAGCCGAAATTGTACTCGCAGAGTCTAAAAAGAGTTATTGGTGAATTTACAGATAGTTGTCGTCGACTATAAATGAAAGTGCAGACTGTTTTGATTTCATGTTCACCCAGCAGAACGTTTCCATAACGTTAGCACATGCTTCGGTTATTTTTCGGGAACCACATAATAATATTCTACAAACGTTCTCTGTTTTGTAACCAAAAACGAACCTTTGTAGAACGTAACAGGGAGTTTTTATAACAAGCTAAAGTCAAGAGAACCTATACAGAACGTTATGTGCTTTGTGTTTTATTTTATAACCAAAAAACTAGCGTTCACAGAAAGTTCTGGTTTGCTGAAAAAAAAAGGTTTGCTAGGTAATTCCAGTTTGTGAATCTGAAAGATTATTTCACGAAATAAATACAGCCTGAAATAACATTGCATATGTAACAATGCAGCTATATATTTGATGCACAAAATATCTAAAGTGTATATTATATATCAAATATAATGTAGGCTATTATTAAGATCATTCCGTCTCATAAAAAGTATTATTATTAATAAAAGATGATCACAGCACAAATAAACATGGTCACAAATGTTTTGAATAAGTAACCTACTGAATGACATTATAAAATTGTAGATTTAACAAAAAATATTTGCATTAACATGAAAATAATCTGGCTTTATAACCCCCCCCTCACAATCGCCTTTCAGATTTTAAAGTATGTTCTTCATTGTTTGCAACTATATATTAAATATTTTTGGCTTCTGTTTACAGTTGTGACAAGGAATAACCCACATACTGTCACAAACTTTTATTATTATTATTATTTTTAATTTTATTTATTTTTCAAGAAGAGGCATACAGTTTTGGGAA
The DNA here is from genome assembly GCF_001515625.1 of Sinocyclocheilus rhinocerous. Taxonomy (NCBI): domain Eukaryota; kingdom Metazoa; phylum Chordata; class Actinopteri; order Cypriniformes; family Cyprinidae; genus Sinocyclocheilus; species Sinocyclocheilus rhinocerous. Next base: position 534,738 of record NW_015662000.1, on the reverse strand, counting down.
AATTGGGCGTCCATAGAATGCATTGCTGTTCTGTTGTAAGTAATCTTAATGCATCTACTTCCGGAAGGCCAAATAAAGTGCTTTTGCACTGAAACACAGTCTCCCTGACATGGCTGCATCAACACTACTGCTGTTCCTGAAACCACGCCTTCTTTCTTTGCGTGCACATTTGGGCGGCATTATGCTAATATTTCCACATAGTGATGTAGATATGTGGGGGCGTGTTAGAACGAGCCGTTTTAGGGGGGCGTGGTTGACTCTTAACTTTTATAAAGAATATCTCTTTGGATCTGAGACTTTAGTCTTTGCAACTTTACAGATCTTCTTTATGCACCAAGAGCTTGTAACACTTCAAAGAGAAAGGAAAAATTTAAATCGCATCATATGACCCCTTTAAATAAAATGAGTTCACAATGCTTTCCTTTTTATGAACAGATGGCAAATGAAGCAAAGCCCTGTCCATGTGATATCGGGGACAAGATTGAATATGGAGGTCTTGGAGAGAAAGTTCAAATCGAGCACATTAAAGCTTATGTGGTGAAGCCTCCAGCATCAGAGAAGGCCATTATTGTAATTCAAGACATTTATGGATGGCAGCTTCCAAACACCAGATACATGGCTGATATGCTCTCAGCCAATGGATACATGTAAATATCTGATTTCTATTTTTAAAAATATGAAAACGGTTGCAGATATACCTGTTCTTACTTGATTCTTTTGCAGTGCTATATGTCCAGATTTCTTTGTTGGAAAAGAGCCGTGGAGCCCATCTCACGACTGGTCAACATTTCAGCAGTGGCTTGAGGACAAAAAGCCAACAGACATCAAAAAGTACGAGTTCAATAAACGAAATGTTCCTATCTGATGAACTTGACCATACCTTTTAAGTAAAGACTAAACAATCTTGTCGTTTAACCAGGGAAGTGGATGTTGTATTGAAGTATCTGAAGGAACAGTGCGGTGCGAAGCATATAGGTGTTGTGGGCTTCTGCTGGGGTGGTGTTGCGACACACTACATTGCTCTTCAGTATCAGGAAACCAAAGCTGCTGTCTCTGTCTATGGTAATCCATTTGTTGAGTCTTCTTGAACAAAGACACAGGAAATATGTGGCAAGATGCTTTCTTCAATCCAAGAAATTGTCAAAATAAACTCCTTTTACACAGGTATTGTTAGAGAGCGGGAAGACAGGTTTGATCTCAAGAGCCCAACCCTCTTTATCTTTGCGGAAAACGATGCAGTCATTCCACTTGATCAGGTAAGCTGAGGTCAAAGCACCATATATTCCATACACATATATATTCCATCATAGTTCTTTCCACATCCTATTGATTTATTAATGCCACGGTAAGGATTATATTACATGGATATGCTTTATTTAATTTGCACCCGTCTAATGCTTTACTTTCAAACCAAACAGCTCAATTTCAAATATAATCAGATCACTGTTTTCTTTCAAATGAATTTGTAGTATCCTATTACAAATACAATGTAGCATTCAATCTAATATACTTTTGTTTGAATATCAGTTCTAAAGGATAAGAAATAATAAATGGGGGTAAATGTATTCATGAATAAACCCATATCAGGGCCATAAACTTTGCACAGATAAATCAGTTAATGTTTATTGTTCTCTTACTTTTAACCAAGGTGACTACACTAGAGACAAGACTGAAGGAAAAGTGCACTGCTGACTTCCAAGTGAAAATCTTCCCAAAGCAGACACATGGGTTTGTCCATCGCAAGAGAGAAGACATTAATCCAGATGATAAACCTTATATAGAGGAGGCCAGGACAGATATGATCAACTGGTTGAATAAGTACATGTAAACTGCAATGGGTTCAAACAACTGAGGTGAAGGTTAAACATTCTCTAATGGCGAAGTCTGATGATAAAAATCAATCATTGTGTTGACATTAACTTCAAACACACTTTTGCAGTTCTGTGTATGTATTTTTGAAGGATGAACTCTACTCGAGATTCCAACATTAAGAAAGTGACAACCAACAGAAACAAATCTGAAAACAAAGGTTTAATGATCACTTCGGTACTACATTGAACTGTATCAAATGATAAATAACAGTACGAAGGTTCGACACATTCCTTTAGAAGTGCTTGAGACCGTTAATTTCACCACAGCTACACGACGCTCAGTCTTCAGGCTCGCCGGGGCCCCTGATGTCATCAATCTTCAGAATCATCTTGACTACTTGAGTGGCCAGAGAAATCTGCTGTTTCTTTCCAATGAGGGTCTCAATCACATGCTGTTGCTTCATGTCTGCAAAGATTTAAGTCAAATTAAATGCTAATTATCAACAAAGACTGATTAAAATTGATCAACAGTGACACTGAAGAATTTTACATCGGTACAAAAATAGTTAACTTTGTTCATCAAAAAATCTTGGAAAGAAAATGTATTATGGTTTCCACAAAAATAGTAAGCAGCACAATTGTTTTAAACATTTATAATGAGAATAAATATTCCTTGAGCACCAAATCAGCAAATTCGAATGATTTCTGAATGATCATGTGACCCTGAAGACTGGAGTAATGGCGGCAGAAAATTCAGCTGTCATCACAGAAATAAATTACATTTGAAAATATATTTCAAATAGAAAACTGTAATAATATTTCACAATGTTACAATTTTTACGGTATTTTTGAACAAATAAATGCAGTCTTGCTGCACACAAGAGACTTCTAAAATATTAAAAAATCTTAAACATTTGAACTGTAGTGTATATAAAACTTTTTTTAAATTGCTTCTTCCCCCCACTTTCCACAAGTACTAAAAATACATTTCTTTACCTGCTGTTTTTCTTAAATTCCTACATCCGTTTACAATTTCATATCACTAAAGTAAAATAAAGAAGTCCATACCATTTGTTGATAAATGTAGGCAATCAATTCCAAGTGCAGGGTTGTTTTCCTTGACTTGTCGGGCTCTGACCTCTGTCATTGTTTGAATGGGGTTCAAACCACTGTTCTCGGCCAGTGCCATAGGAATGACCTCCAGAGCATCAGCGAACGCTCTCATGGCATACTGTTCCAGAGAGGGGCACTGGAATGGAAGCAGAGCATTTTAAACACAGACCTAACAAACATCTCTTGCACCTCAGGACTGAGAGCGTGTGGAGTACAGATGACTCTAAATATAGTATACCTTATCAGCTGCCTGGTTGACTGCAAGAGCACAGGAGATCTCTGATGCACCGCCACCGTACACAATGCGGTTATCCCTCACGAGGTTACGGATGACGCACAGAGCATCATGGAGAGCTCTCTTAGCCTCTTCAATAATCTAAATGATTCAGATGAATAGGCGAAGGAGATGACAAAAACGTTGTAACAGCGATACAAAAACAGATTTAATATCTTGAAGGGGAAAAACATCCCAATTTAGCTCTTAAAACTCTTTACCATTTTGTTCCCGCCACGGATGAAGATCGTCACAGCTCTGGAGTTCTTGCATTAGATGACTCTAAATATAGTATACCTTATCAGCTGCCTGGTTGACTGCAAGAGCACAGGAGATCTCTGATGCACCGCCACCGTACACAATGCGGTTATCCCTCACGAGGTTACGGATGACGCACAGAGCATCATGGAGAGCTCTCTTCGCCTCTTCAATAATCTAAATGATTCAGATGAATAGGCGAAGGAGATGACAAAAACGTTGTAACAGCGATACAAAAACAGATTTAATATCTTGAAGGGGAAAAACATCCCAATTTAGCTCTTAAAACTCTTTACCATTTTGTTCCCGCCACGGATGAAGATCGTCACAGCTCTGGAGTTCTTGCATTCCTCAATAACCAGCATTCTGTCTTTAGTGGTCCCAAAGCAGATTTCCTTCACCAGCCCAGCAGTGCCCAACTTCTCTGGAGTCAGCTCGCAGAATCGGGGCACGATACGTCCTCCGGTAGCAATGGCGATGAGCTGGAAATGTTAACATAAAATCTCAAGTTTGTTCATACTTCCAATAACCCATCTGTGCTACACACAATGATATTAAAAAAAATCTGGAGTCAGTACTTTTTTTTGTAAGAAATTAATACTTTGATTCAGAAAGGATGCAATAAATTGATCAAATGTGACAATAAAGACATTTATAGTGTTACAAGAGATTTCCATTTTAAATAAATGCTGTTCTTTGAACATTATATTAATCAAGGGATTCTGACAAAAAAGTACCATTTTCTACAAAATGCAGCAACGCAAGAAATGTTTCTTGAGCACCAAATGTGCATTTTTCGAATGATTTCTGAAGAATCATGTGACAATGAAGACTGGAGTAATGATGCAGAAAATTCTGACCCAAAACTTTTGATCAGTAGTGTTTTGCAGTATGGTTTTTACAAACCTCAATCTCCGGTCCACCGACCCAGCGGATCGCAGGAAGCTCATTCTGCAGAAGTAAGTGATTGGCTTCATCATCAAATCCCCACTGGCAGATGGCAAGATTAGCCCCGTTCTCCTTGACCTTTAGAAGAAGCGTTTTAACAGGAAAAAATACAAAAAAGAATTACATTCAATTATATGATCAGTGTTAAATATTTATGATAAAAATCAAACTCAAGATGCAAATTAATGCAATTTAATTCTGATTAAAACTGGCCTGATTATTCCACAATATTCAAAACGTAGCTTTAAATAACTTTACTGAAGGGGGCTGTCATGCAAAATGAGAAAATGTCATTATTGCTAGTATGCTTCATTTTTGAAGGAAAACCATTGGTTTTGATCTTAAAATACACACAAAAATTGATCCTAACTTCTATTAAAGCTTCCTGTTTTAAATATGTTCCCTTCTAATTTATAACTTTATAAAAATATTCTGAAATACAAATCATAAATAAATACTACATCTTGATGTACAACATTAAATTAATAATGCATACTAAATAAAATAATAAATTAAAACAATACCAAAATTACCTTAGGAAAGCATGCAAACAGAAGCATACAACATACAGACCTGCCGAATCATTTCCTCAAACTTCTCCTTCTCATACTTCTGCAGAGCTTTGTAGTCCTCCACTGAGGTCACGTCAAGCTTATGCTTGGTTTTGGGCTTGGGGGGCTCAAATGGGCAGGTGAGGATGGCGATTTTTGTGTCTTTCAGTACCTGCATGTACAACATGCTTATTAACAAAGACTTTACATATGATAATCATGCCATGCATATGCAACCAGAAATGAATATTAATAGTAAACACAAACCTTGGGCATCTGAGGGTGACTGAACTCTTTGTCCACAATGACACCTTTGATGAGCTGAGTATCCTCTAGTTTGCCACCGACTTTTCCTTCAACTTTGATAAGCTCGAAGTCAACATCCTTCCTCTCCATGTCAGCCACTGTCAGGATGGCATTGACAGCGATCTCTGCCATCTGTCTGTGGCACCGGTTGATTCTACAAACCGAAAAAAAAAAAGATTTTTCTTAGAATATTCTCATTAGCTGTTAATTTAAAAAAAACTTCTAAGACAAACTTCGTACTCACACTTTGGATCCTAGCGTGGTCATGGCTGTCTGAATAAGAGGCTCTGTGTTGTTGGGATCCACTGGGAAACTGTCACCAATTTCGTCGAGCTGCTCAATGGCAATCTTTGCGGCCTGGTCATAACCATCGGTGATCCTGATGGGGTGAATGCCTCTGTCCAACAGCTGCTCGGCCTGCTCTAGAAGAGCTCCTGCCAAAACTACAGGGCCAAACAAACACATTAGACCACAAAAGCTACACTGGGTAAGCAGAAAACTTACTTTTCTTAAAAAACATACTACTGTATGTGACCCTGGACCACAAAACCAGTCTTAAGTAGCACGGGTATATTTGTAGCAATAGCCAAAAATAGATGTATGGGTTAAAATGCTTTTTCTTTTATGACAAAAAATCATTAGGATATGAAGTAAAGATCATGTTCCATTAAGATATTTTGTACATTTTCTACTGTAAATATCAAAACTTAATTTTTGTTTAGTAATATGCATTGCTAAGAACTTCATTTGGACAACTTTAAAGTAGGGATGCACCGATGTATCGGCTGATTTTTTATTATTTTAAAGCCATCAGCATATCGGAAATAGCATGAAAAGGGCCGATACCGATGGTTTATTAATTAATTGCATGGAGACGTTGCATGTCTGTTGCATAATCCAACGTTTTTCAAAATAATTAAATACTTGCCAAAACAAAATAAAATCTGTATAAAATATAGTTTGTCAGACGGCATAGTACGGCCATATGCAAACGTGACGCTGATGCATCCAACGAGTGAAATGACCGCTCTCAGCTGTGAACTCATCATAGGTAAGTGGCAATGGCAATGCATCGGCGTTAAGAGTTTATCCGAGGATATGTCATGAACCGCCAAGCATTAGGCCTACATTTAAATGAAAATTAATGGCAGGTAATATGCAGCTTTTTGTTTGAAACCAGTGTAGAACACAGATTCACACAAGGTCACATCACGCACCTGCAGCGTTTCTGTGAATGGAGAAAGCAGAATAAAACTATATAGGCTACATAAAAAGGAATATATAGGCCTATATACAAAATATATTTCACTTAAACCATTAACAGATTAACAAAACGAGAGAAAAAAATTGTGCTGAGTTTTGGATAATTGTAACGCACTCCGAAGTTCATGGAAAAAAAACAGACGGCAGAAAGCTGTTTTCTTTATTTTGCAAAAGCTTTACAGTTTTTAAATGATGTTTTGCTTCTATTTGTATGACAAACCAGCGTTGGCAACAGTAACTGTTGGGAAAACAATGCAGTGATCGCATCAGTGCCTCACACGCACATACAACAAAGTTTTGCTAATTTGACATCGTTGCCGGTTCATTATCAAAATAAAATAGTTAAAAAAAACATAAAAAGTTACACTGCTCAATTTAAAAAGTCTGTAGTACAGTCTGTGCCGTTCAGTGTGACCAGCGCCTCACTACTGATATAGCCTATATGTGAAGGATGATGTTTTATGGCGATAATGCTAGAGTGAAGAACAAAGCCTATAGTTTACATAATAAATAATAGGTTAGCATCCAGATACTTCGCGAATATGGAAACATCTGGATTCGTGCAGAATGAGAGAGGTAGGCTTCAGTTTTGCTTTTAAATTAATTTGTTTTGGTTTGACGCTTATATTTAGCCTAAATACAACTTTAGAGGATCTGTTGTGGAGAGAACGGAACTAAAATAGCCTAATTGCGTTTCTTATTTTGCTTTTATTTACCATTATTTTAGACTACATTATTTCTGAATGTAATAATAAAATGCAACGTACAGCCTACTAATTTAGTTTTTCCCCCTCTCAAAACGCTTATAGGAGTAGCATTTTTTGTCCATGCTGAAACATTTTTAAATATATTGAAAAAAATTATTTAAAGCTGCAGTCCATAAGTTTTGCCTCTTTGTCGCCATCTCTGTTTGAAAACCTGCAATTGCAGCTGTGTGTATGGAATTATCTTCCTTGCATGGGTTGTGCGGCGGCACGGCTCCAGCGCAGATGAATCTAATGTTTTGAGGTGAATGTATGGCAGTCAGTCACCGCACCGGTGTGGATATTGTACTTTGCACTCACAGATTCTAGCCTACGTCTTGGAATATATGACTCAAATAAGCATTTTCACCGGATATTGTCATCTGA
>NW_015662000.1:525269-526309 GCF_001515625.1 Sinocyclocheilus rhinocerous | reverse complement strand
TGGATTCGTGCAGAATGAGAGAGGTAGGCTTCAGTTTTGCTTTTAAATTAATTTGTTTTGGTTTGACGCTTATATTTAGCCTAAATACAACTTTAGAGGATCTGTTGTGGAGAGAACGGAACTAAAATAGCCTAATTGCGTTTGTTATTTTGCTTTTATTTACCATTATTTTAGACTACATTATTTCTGAATGTAATAATAAAATGCAACGTACAGCCTACTAATTTAGTTTTTCCCCCTCTCAAAACGCTTATAGGAGCAGCATTTTTTGTCCATGCTGAAACATTTTTAAATATATTGAAAAAAATTCTTTAAAGCTGCAGTCCATAAGTTTTGCCTCTTTGTCGCCATCTCTGTTTGAAAACCTGCAATTGCAGCTGTGTGTATGGAATTATCTTCCTTGCATGGGTTGTGCGGCGGCACGGCTCCAGCGCAGATGAATCTAATGTTTTGAGGTGAATGTATGGCAGTCAGTCACCGCTCCGGTGTGGATATTTACTGTACTTTGCAATAACAGATTCTAGCCTACATCTTGGAATATATGACCCAAATAAGAATTTTCACCGGATATTGTAATTTGAACAAGTAACAAGTTTGCCACGTTTGTTCTGACCAACTGATGAAAACAGCATTACAATAAAATCGAGCTACCAATGGTGATTTAATCTAATTAGCTTATATCACATCAAACCGTGCAAATTATTATTATTGTTATACTTTATTCTCAAATTGTTAATGTTAACAACATCAGCATTACGTAACTATGTGAATATAGTGTGTATAAGCGAGTAGATTTTAATTTCTGCAGTCTAATCTAATTGTCATACCACTCGAACTTCATATTAAGAAATTCTTTTAACCCAAAAAGCAAATTATGCTCCCTTCGAACTGGTTGTCTTTAAAATACAAATCTTGTGTAATCCCAGGCTATCTGTAATCAGAAGCACATTTAAAACTGGAATATAATTTAATTTCATTCACATGTGTTTCATAAACACATAATCCTTTCTGGATTACAATCCGCCATCAAAATGATAAAT
>NW_015662000.1:511821-524719 GCF_001515625.1 Sinocyclocheilus rhinocerous | reverse complement strand
GTGTTAAGGCGAAGTGAACTCACCAACAACACCAGTAGTTCCATCTCCAATTTCATCATCTTGAGACTTGGAGAGTTCTACCATAAGCTTGGCAATCTGATGGTCCACATCCATCATGCTGAGGATCGTCGCACCATCATTGGTCACAGTCACCTCACCATCCTTATCCACCATCATCTTGTCAAGTCCTGTAAACAACAATCATTTACATCAAGAAAACAGCAAGGAACGGACTAGCAAGGCTACATGCAGAATTGAGGACTTACCATTTGGCCCAATTGATGTTTTCAGGGTGTTTGCAACTGCTTTTGCTGCCATGATGTGAGACTGTAATGTGCAGGTTTAACATTAAAATATGCGTGTCACAAACGACAAACTTCTTGACAGGATTCTTGACAAATAATCAAACGTTAATTAGTAGGAAAATAAAGTCAAAGTACAGTTACAGCGGTCTTACGTATATATTAAAAATATTTTTCATGTCTCCCTGACTACGCATCATGACTCTAACGTTACACCGCTAGAGGAAGCACATGGACCATCCATGCAGGTTGGCATGAGGTGCATTACTGATCACATCGGCCAGTTGTGTTTGTGGTTTCCACGACCGGTGATGGTGACCCTCCGGACACAGCTCAGAAGTTTGTGAGAAAGATCAAGAACAAATCTCTGCCACACAACCACTTCTTCCATCTGCATTATGCACTGTTAGGTAAGATGATCATTCGGTTATGTAAGCGTGAGCTCCACCCATGAGCACTTTTTCATGTTGTTATATATTCAGCTTTGGGAGACACAAACTATGCAAATTTCTGCAACGGGGGCAAGACCATTGACAGCCGTCTGCAGCAACTTGGTGCTAAACATTTCTATGCCACTGGGCATGCAGATGACGGCACTGGGTAAGCATGAATGTTAAGTAACAATAAAAAGCAGATTCTCTGAGATATTGCCTTTTCAAACTTCCAGACTCTTTTCTTTCCAGACTTGAAGTAGTGGTGGATCCTTGGATTGAGGGACTCTGGGACGCTCTGAAAAAAACGTTCTCCAGCATGGCTACTTCAGATCAACAGGACACTGACCTTAGTGACTGTACACAGGACAATTTTCATAAAAATGCATCTGGCCAGGAAAAAAATAAGTCGGATCTAGAGGTTGATCTTCATCTTTTAAAGCTGAGTGAAACAGACTCACAAAAAGGAAAAGCGATTACATCTGATAGCATTGATGTAGAGACTCTTTCTACAGTGTTGGCTGCATCTCTGAAGCAATCGGTACCACCGTTGTCAGAGTCTGCTCTTAATGTTCCTGCACTTCCCGCTTCATATCTGGAGGTCTGTTTGGAGCAGGTGTCAACTGAAGGGGTATGATCTTTTTGGAAAATACAGAGATCAATTCATGAAACACAAGCCAGACAGAATTTCTGTTTAAAACCTTTTGCGTAAATTCATTGCAACAGACAGTGTGTATACATGGATTTAGGAACATTTATGCTTTTTATGAATAAGGTTCATTCAATAAATGTTTTAATGTAAATCAGTGGTTCTCACCTAAGGGCATGGGCTTGCTAGGGATGGACATTTGATTATATTAAAAATCTAAATGAATTAAAATGCATTTGAGTCCAAAAAGTTGAGAACCAGTTGTATAGATAATGTGGGATAAATATAATTTCATTCATTGTTTCTATTATGTCTATAATTTTGATAATTAACACACTCCTTTCATAGGAGACAGTCCCATCTGATAAAGACAGTTATCATGAGGTGTCCATTTCAAAAGCAGTTCAATTAACTCAAGATGATGCAGTGAAAACTGCCATCTCACTGGAGCTTGATATTTCGGTAAGTCCATATTTATTCACTTTTATTTAAGTACTGATGCAGCAGTATTAAAATTTCGGTTGATACAAATGAACCAATAATTATTTGAATAATAAATTAATTATCTTTATTTAAAATGAATCATCATAAATGAATGGCTGATATTAAAATTCCATAAAATATAATCTAAATAAAAATATACAACTCCGTTTTAAATGCTACAAGTGAATTTAGGCATCACAATATTATAATGTACAATATGAAAAATGGATATTCATTCTGCTGAAATTACATTTAACATGATTATTAAATTATTAGTGTTTTTTTTATAAATTCATATTTAATCTAAACGCCAAATTAAAGGTAATCTAAATGTAAAAACGGGGAAATGAGCATGAACAATTAAATGTGGGTATTTTATACATTTGTTTGGAGGAATACATAAACATGTCTACTTGACTGATCCCAAACTAAATTCTAATAATACCCAAAAGTTTACTTTAGATATATACGTATAATACCCAAAAGTTTACTTTAGAATTTGGTTTGGGATCAGTCAAATAGACATGTTTATGTATTCTTCCAACAACAACAAAAATCTATGTTGTGTTTTTTGTGTAGGAGTTATAATAAATGTTGTCTCTCCAGGAGCAGAACCTTGCTTATCAGCCTGGAGACGCCTTTGATATTCTCTGTCCAAACAGAGCCAGTGAAGTTAAGGAGTTGCTGCTCAGACTGGATCTGCAAACACAAAAAAATGGTGCTGTTCAGGTCAACTTGCTTAAAAACAGCAGTAAGAAAGGTATTGCAGCTGTTGTTGACATAATCAGTGACACCAGGAACATTCTCCTTGAACTGTGCCAGAAAACAGATAATATAATGCATTCCGCTAACAAGTCAGAGAACTAGATTCAGATTGAACAACCAGAAATGTTGAATAAATACATAGCCGTTTTTTTTCTTTTACAGCAGCAAAAATTCCTCTTCACATCCCACAGAATGGCTCTTTGCAGTTTATTCTCACCTGGTGTTTGGAGATAAGGAGCGCTCCAAAAAAAGTAATTTTGTGTTGTTAACCTTATTTAATGTGATAGCTGCTGTGCTGTTGAAGTTCTGAACCTTTGATTTAGCACTAGCGCTTACTTAATACCAACAGTGCTTTTGATGTACCGGTGGGGATGATTTATTTAGCTTTCACATGCAAGGCTATAGTCTGAAGTTCCTGGACAGACCCTGTACACTGTTCTCTTGTGCTTTCAGGCTTTTGTGCGAGCATTGGCGGACTTCACTCAGAACAGTTCAGAGAAAAGAAGGCTTCTGGAGCTGTGTAGCAAAGACGGCTCAGCAGACTACAACAGCTTTGTCAGGGACGCCAACGTATGTTTGCTGGATCTGCTTCGGGCCTTCCCATCCTGCCTACCTCCACTCAGCCTTCTGTTCGGTTAGTAAACACATGATCTGCTTGGAATTTACTGGAATGTGGCTATTTTTTTAAATTTCTTATCAGCATATGCAGTTTGCAAGGTAAATGTGCCTGATGTTTGGAAGCGTTTGCAGTGCTTGTACCACCAGATGGCAGTAAAACAACATTAGATCAGAGCCCCCACTTTGCTTTTTCTCCTTTTAAAGGCAACTGCAAATATAGCTTCTGAAAAAATACATTTTAAACTTAGCATAAAATTTGAGACTCACCAAAGCATGTCAGGGGACACAAGGAGAATGATGATGAATTCAGCAAATATAAACTAAAAAATTAAGGCTGTCAGTCGATTAAGATACTTAATCATGATTATATTTCATAATTAATTGTATTAAATGCCATCAGTCTCTTTTTAAGGGGAAACAAAATTTGAGTGGATGACACTATATTGAGAATGTATATGTAAAGACACAAGATTGGGACCGTTTTCTGCTGCAGTGCTCTTTACTGATCTTGCTCGCACAAAAAACACAGATTCTTTCTTAAACCATATCAAATAGGCACAGAAAATGTGAACCCCATATTAAGTACTCTAAAAGCTTGAGGTCGGTAAATTTTTAAAATGTTTTTGAAAGAAGCCTCTTATTCTCACCAAGACTTTACTATATTAATATATATTTTAAATGTAATTTATTCCTATGATGGCAAAGCTGAATTTTCAGCAGCCATTACTCCAGTGTCACATGATCCTTCAGAAATCATTCTGATTTGGTGCTCAAGAGACATTTCTTGCTATTATCGGCGCTGAAAACGGTTGTGTTGCTTAATATTTTTGTGTAGACTCTTTAAAAGAACAGCATTTATTTGAAACTAAAATATTTTGTAACTTTGTGTAACCAAATATAATGCATTCTTTCTGAATAAAAGAAAAAATAAATTGTGACCCAAACTTTTCAGTGGTAGTATTAGTTTTGCATATTGTATAAGAAATCACTGTGCAATGTAATTAACCTTGACAACATAAAGTTGATATTTTGTAATAATAAACCTTATTTTAAAGGGGTCATATGATGCGATTTCAAGTTTTCCTTTCTCTTTGGAGTATTACAAGCTGATTGTGCTCAATCAAAAAAAGTCTCAAAACCAAAGAGAGATTCTTTATCAAAGTTAAGACTCTGCCACGCCCCCCTAAAACGGCTCGTTCTAACACGCCCCCACATATCTACCTCACTATGTGGAAATATTAGCATAATTATATTAGCTTATATATATAATTATATTATATAATTATAATATTAGCTGGATTTTGAACATTAAAGCATGTCAACATATTCTATTACACCAAATACACAAAATAATGATCTTTAAAAAAGCATCATATGACCCCTTTAATCCTTCAAGCAATAAATAGTGGATATGTTGTTTTGGAGATTTCTTGTCCTACAGTAAGCCTCTGCTGTGCAATAAAATTCTCCATCAAGGTGATAAATATGCCGTCACCTTGATTTTGAGGAACAGCTGGCATTGCTGAAATTATTAATGCATACCATGCTTTAGAGAACTGCAAGGTAGTCATAATGCAGTGACCCTCGCAGATTTATGCGGATGTGGCCAGTGGATTGTTGCATTGGATGCGTGTACATGTAAAGTTTTAATCTGTGTGAATATTACTGCGACTTTGGCAAATTAAGGATTAACACTGTGATTCTCCATGGCACAGATCGACAGAGATGCTGGTTCAGCAGCGTTTGACAGGACATTCATTTTATTCCTAAAATCACTCTGCACTGGTGTGTTCTGACAGTAAGATCGTTGTCATCAGTCATCAGTCATCAGTTTTTCTCCTGACTTTTAGACTTCCCCGACATTAAAGAGCAGTGTTTTCCACCAAAACGCCATGTGCCTTTTTGATGCATTTGTTTGCACTCATGAGAGGCTGTAATTGCAACAGCTGCTCGCTATATTGTATGTTTGATTGTAATTAATTGTTAATATTGAAGACCTTCAGCATCCGCATATGCTGAGCTTAAAATGAACATTTCAAATTGATTTGAAAATTATATGAAAATTATATGTCATTTGCTGACTGATGAAGGGGAATTTTAAACACTTTATTTGAGCTGAGAAACAACTACCTCTGTGTTTTTAACAAGGAACATTATGTTAAAACAACATCTTAAATTTCATTGGAAGCCATAAAATGGTATTAGGTGCTTACTTGGTTTTGCACTGAAATGAAAATGATTGGGTGAAAACAAAATCAAAAAGTCATTTATACAAGCCTTTGTTTGGAATAACACATTTTAATAGGACACATTTTGAATGTTTTAATATTTTTCTAAGTGATTATAGTATGTTCTTCCTTCAGCTAGTATCACTACAAAAGTAGAAAACGGAAATGAAAGGAAAGGTGCCAGAAGCTTCTCTGTCTTCTGAGAAATTATTTTTGCATTTAAATACCCTCCCGGTCTTTACACAAGCAAAGGAAAACCCTCTTTATTAATGTGTCAATAACGAAGAGCGTGATTTCTTCTGTGGTTGGGGACTTTAAGGCACAACTAGGAAACTCTAATGCAGAGTGAGTGTGAGTTTTGACTGCAATATGCATCTAGAGTCTTCAGCAAGTGTGTAATTCAGTACCTTTTCTGTCAATATTATCATTTGCATTTACGGTACATCAAAATGAATTAAACCTATATCATTTCACATGCGTGCCCATTTTTCTGCATGTTGAAGAATATGTTGTTGGATGGTAAATTGTTTCTGTTCACATTTTTCTCTTTTTGGCACTTTCAGACAAATATTTTAAGTTGGTGAAATTTCAGTTAATCCTTCTCTGTAATAAAAAATTGGCCTTCACCAAGTCAAGTGGCTTGGGTAACATCCAGAGCGGGTGATGCCCCTAAAAGAGAAACTCAAGACACGGTCGAATAGCCTCAAGGTCACAATGCCATCTTCATCTCTGATCTCTCCTCTGCTTCATTACAGAACATTTGCCAAAGCTTCAGCCCAGAGCCTATTCTGCTGCCAGGTAAGAGACCTTGTTTGAAACACCTGTGCTTTATATTTGGACTCACAAATTAAAGCAGAGACATATCCAGGTTGCTATTTCTGTCTTATCCTCCTTTGATGTTATGAGGTTTATTATAGACAGACATGAATTTGATGCATGCTTGATGATACTCCATTTGTTGTGATCAAAGTCAAACACTGGATGCAAAGGATGTCCTTTCAGAACTGCCTGCCACTTTCATTAGTTTTTTTCCTGTCTCCTTTGGCTTGTAAGTGGTCTACCATCTACACTAATGTCTTATGTTTAGTACTACGCTGATGCTAGTAGAATACACAGAAACATTAGGGCTCTGAAATATTAAAGTCCGGTCAGCAGGGGTCCCCAAGGCCCGATAGAGGCAGGCCATTAAGAGAGAGATAATGAGGTCCACCGGCTTGCTCATGTTCAGGGTTGGTTCTGGATTGTTAGCACTTAGTCTCTTATTTTTGTCTCGTTCCTCAGCTCCAGCCTTCAGCACCCTGGGAAAGTTAATTTCGTGTTCAATGTTGTGGAGTTCCCTGCACGTCCCGAGCATCCGGCGAGGACGGGGTTGTGCACGGGCTGGCTGGCTGGTCACGTCTCCTCAATCTTGCGGCCCCTTGGGACGGTTCCGGCTTCAGAGCGTCTAGGCACATCAGCCCTGCCGAAGGTTAGCACTGTAGGCATTACACATTAGCGAGTCCGTTCACCTTCGAATTAGCTTTTCACAGTCCCTGGGAGGATTTGGGCTGAATTGGGTTGTTTGATTGAGGTAAAAGCTGGACAGAAATAAGCTCTGGAGAAAGTGGACTAATCCTTGCAGCAGAATTGAACAACAACAACATAAAAGCTTTTGCTTTAGATGCTATCTACAAAATATATGGAATTGGGTTTGTTATAGTTAAACAGATGTTGTGTGTGGGATTACTCAATTTAAGAACCCTATCACTGCTTAGAGCTGAATGGATCGAAATGTCATCTCCAGGTACATGTCAGGCCTCGTCCCAGCAGCACCTTCCACTTACCAGCCGACCCGTCTGTTCCTGTAGTGATGGTGGGCCCTGGGACAGGTGTGGCCCCCTTCATTGGATTTCTTCAACAAAGGTACATTCAGCAGATTTATTTCACCCTTTCTTTTCAGATGATGTTGATACTGTACAATATTTTATTCTGATATGTGACCCTGGACCACAAAACCAGTTATAAGTAGCACAGGTATATTTGTAGAAATAGCCAACAATACATTGTATGGGTCAAAATTATCAATTTATTTTTTATGCCAAAAATCATTAGGATATTAAGCAAAGATTATGTTCCATGAAGATATTTTGTAAATTTCCTACTGTAAATATATCAAAACTTAATTTTTGATTAGTAATATGCATTGCTAAGAACTTCATTTGGACAATTTTAAAGCAGATTTTCTCAATATTTCGATTTTTTTGCACCCTCAAGATTCCAGATTTTCAAATATTTGTATCTCGGCCAAATATTGTCCTATCCTAACAAACCATACATCAATGAAAAGCTTATTTATTCAGATTATGACCATTATGACTGGTTTTGTGGTCCAGGGTCTCATATATTGTTTTATTGTAGCGCTCATGAAAGTTCAAGCAGTGTTGTGCAGTGTGATATGCTGTACAATATTTTTGTGCAGATACCAACATTCTGGATGATAACAATAAGCTGATAATTATGTTAATGTAATGGTTGAAATGTTTTTAATTTGATAAATCTTTAGCACTTAAAATATGAAAACACACTAAATGCTAGTTAATAATCAAACAAGGCAAAGATCTGTTATATCTTGTGACCATATATAAACCTATATATATTCATACTTTTATTTAATGATGCATGAAATTAAACAAAAGTGGCATTTAAGATTTATATTATTACATAAAAAATAAATTCTGTTCTTTTGAACTTTCTATTCATCAAAGAATCCTGTAAAAATATCATGGTTTCCACAAAATTATTAAGCAGCACAACTGTTTTCAATATTGATAATAATCAGAAATGTTCCCTGAGCAGCAAATCATCATATTAGAATGATTTCTGAAGGATCATGTGGCACTGAAGGACTGAGTAATGATGCTGAAATTCAAATGACATTTTAAGATATATTAAAATAGAAAAGTTATTCATATTTTAATATTTCACAATATTACTGTTTTTTGAACAGTTTGTTTGCCATTTTTGTCACAAACACGGCTGTCAGTACAAAAGTCATAGTTGTTATTTGCAGATTGACTCCACACTCCATAGAGCAATAAGTCTAAACAACCCTTTATCATGCATCTTCAAAAAAATAAACAAGGTTTTTAAAGCGGAAGGAAGTTTATTGATTCGTATGTGTAAAAGTAGCATAAAAAAACCTCTAGGGTGATGAGGATAAATCTGAAGAGGTTGAAGGAAGAAGAGAAAGTGTAAATGTGCTATTGACGTGCTCCCTGCCATATTATCTGTGAAGCCTAATAGTGTTTCCAAAGACCCTGGTGTTAAAATGAAGAAGGGCATAAATTCAGGATCTGGTTGTAAAGGTGTCTTGTGGAGGCCTGTCATCTCAGCGTGTGGGATTTATACTCAGTGCCAGGGGCCTATGAAGAGTGACACGCCAGGACTACATATGAATGAAGCCGTCTGCCCTGGCGCAGGGTTGGCCAGTGATGTGATGCCTGCTGTGTGTGTACATGAATAGTTTGTAAGTGACACAAGGGCCACAGGTAATCATAGGAGCTAGTGTCCGAGCCGAACGCGGTTGATGAATGTTTCAGACATGTCTGGGGGACGGTGAGAGTGGGATGAGACATTAATGATGAATGACAAAAGTTGTCCTCAAACACCACATCACCTTCCAAACCGTCAAGGTCGAGGCATTCATGCAACACAGCATGTTTGGTTTAGCTCCAGGCCATGGATCAATAACAAATTAGTTTCTTTTAATGTTTTTGTGCACTACTTATATGTTTTAATGTTTTTGTGCATCTATCTATCTATCTATCTATATATCTATCTATATTAGTATTCTTATTATTAATAGTAGTAGTATTTTCTATATAGTAAAAATTGCATTATTTATAATAACAATATTTTATGTTTTCATATAATGTTCTATTTTTCAATTAATATTTAATTAATCAATTAACATATTGGGGAAGAATTTTTCCTCCAGTTTAGGTCTCACATTCTGTATGTCAAACCAAAATTAGTTTCGCTAAACAGTCCTTTAACAGTAAGAAAAATACCACAATTATAACAGAAGTTGCCTGCTCATTTGTAGACAATATGACAATTGTGAAAGAATTCAAGACAGATTAATCATGGATGTGTGCTGTTGAACTTTGTTTCCATGCGGTTCTTAACTTGAGATTCTCCTAAATACAGCTACCTTGATGCAAGCTTTCAATTAAAGATAACAATCACCATTCTGTCAGCAGGACATTGTTTGTGTCACAAAGCTCAGCGTTTCCTCTTTAGGAGCAAACAGCATGGGATGCTTCGATTTCCTCATCTGTAAATCAATGGCAGCAGGCAGACAGCCGGAAATGTATTGTGCTGTGGAGAAAGTAGGAGACTTGGTAAGAATCTCACAAAAGGTCAAAGCCAATTCATCTGTTTGCAGGCTGCCAGTGAGCTTTAGGCAGAAAGGACTTGATGCTTCTACAGAATTACTGAATAAAACTATATGACAGCCTTCAAAACAAAAGCAAAATTAAAAGTAGCATTCTGCTGGATTGCTATATAAACTACAGCATTCTCAGTGCATTTAATCTTTAACCTGATTTAATGATTAATCAACAAATTAAACTCACCCGTACTGCAAAAATTACTAAAATGTCATATTTATTTGACAATTAATCAATTTTCTTGTCCCTAATAATCAACATTATGCAGGTGAAACTGTAATATGAACTTCAGCAGTGCTAAACTGCTCACTGCGTCATATAATTAACACAAACTATCAATATATGAATCAAACTTACTAAGAATGCAGACAGTTTATTTTCCATATCCATATATTATACTAATTATATCCATACAGTATATGTGCTTATAGTAAAATGACATAAAACAGTGAAATCGCTCCAGAACTCTGTCCTGTTTAGTTGCACTCGAGATGGTGACATGTGAGCTCCAATTGACCGAGTCTTCACTCCTATTGGTTGCTGCTCACGAAATTCATAGCTCATTTGCATAAAGTTAAACATTTTGTAACTTTGTCGAGCGACTCTCATTGCTTGATACTAGGGGTGGGCGATATGACCAATATATTTCACAATAGTTATTTTGGCTTTAAATAAGGTCTTAATGATATCAAAATTTTTGATACCATAGAAATTTCATCATTCTTGTTACCAGTGTCAATATCACAAAAAACTAATACTAGCCTAAATGAAAAAAAATAAAATAAAAAAAAACAAGCTCACTGAAGACAAATAAACAGTCAGCGATTAAATAAGAAACTAATTACAATCAATAGGACAAAAAACTACAGTAGAACAAATGAATAAAATGCTACATACAATGTATAAAGTAATCAAATGTATAAAAACATTGCATATACTTCACTGTATAAATTAAATATATATTTCGTATTATTAAAGTTACAAAAGTGATTTAGTCAAGAGCTGTGTGAGATTTTCTCTGTTTTGTTGTTTGATTAACATGAATGACAGACAGCCGGAATATTAGACTGCTGTCACTTTAAGAGCTGCCCGGATCCAATATACTGTTACACATGTGCTTTCTTTCTCAACTGTTTGCTTTCACTTACAACCTAAATTACTGTGTTTACTTGCTAACATACTTGCAAAGATGGGCATTTTGACAAGTGTACAATACAAATGTGTGTATTTAACTGCGCAAGGCCTATAAAAACGGAGAAAACTAACTGTTCAAAACTCACGCACTCTATGAGCACTGTCTCTCAGACACCGCGCGCATATAGCAAAATGAGTTCTTTTCCACTTCTGATTGCCTTTCAATGGCTTAAAATCACTTGTTTTTAAAGGGGTCATATGATGCAATTTCATTTTTTCCTTTCTCTCAGGGCATCATCACAGTATGGTAGGGGCGTAACATTTCCGTCTCACGCTTGAGGTATTCGGCCAATCACAACGCACTGGATAGCTGGCCAATCAGAGCACACCTCGCTTTTTCAGACCGATGAGCTTTGTAAAAATCGACGCGTTTCAGAAGGCGGGGCATAGAGGAGAAACAATAATGTACAGTATGTGGAAAATAATGTGTTTTTTAAACTTTAAACCGCATAAACAATACACAAAATAATGTTCTTTTTAGCAGCATCATATGACCCCTTTAAACCACAATGCTTAAAAACGCACGCAAACGGTAAGTTTTCGTGACCACGTAGCACAGCAATGTCACGTGAGCGTGTAATAAGTGATAAGAGACGGTCAAAAATCTCTACCGGTTGATAAATTTCTATCGGTCTATCGCCCACCCCTACATTCTGTCGCCAGTGGTCACGACAACATAGCAGGGTCCTTGCAACCACCGAACACACACTAGTATCATCAAGTTCACTCACATTTTCTGTAGAAAAAGTAAAACTGTGGTTAAATGTTATAAAGGGAAATCAAATGCTTCACATCCTCTTCTTTGTTCACACTTTGCATGCTGTTCGCCGGTCAGAAAATTTTATTCTGAGCTATTACAATAAGCTTTGAGGTCACCGTATGTCCCTTGCTTTCACAATGCTGTGCATATTCTCAGAGGAAAGTGAGGAGGAGGATTACATAGTATGGTGATTTATAAAGGTGAATGTTGGCCACTGACTCGCTTTCATTCTTCATATGAAAAGGTAGCAGCTATTGCGTTACTTCCTATTCTACCCAACGGCAGGCTGTAATTTTTTTAGGGATGCGGATATGTCGTCCTCGCTGTCGCAGTACAGTTCATTTGTATTCAGGATGGGATCTGGTCTGCATGGTGTTACAAAATGGAATCCAGGTTTTTCATATTGGTACCGGCCCCTCTGGGGCAGCATTAAGCCCCACTAAAGCTAGTTTATTGAAGCCCATTTCCAGATTGGATATTGAACTCCCAGATGCTAATGGCTCTGCTGTGGACCCTCTGTTTGTTCAAATGCCAAACTCAGTTGAGCCAAGCTCTGAGCAGATGGGCGTGACCAAAAGAAGCATCCAAAATGTTAACCCTGTCTCGCAAAATATCATTTCCTGCAGAGAGGGACAGCGGGGAAATGGATGTGACAAGCTGTGTTTGGTTATGTGTGTTATTTAAATTTCTCATCAAGACAATACATAAAAGTGATTACTCTCAATGAAAAAACATTTCCCGTGCATTCTCGGTTTCATTTAGCCTTTAATCAGTGGCTGTAATTGTTTGTGTAACACTGAGAAAGTGTTTTAGGAAATCCAGAAAGTAGAGTGTTTATTTCAGAGGCTGTATAAGGGGGTGGAGTCGAACCACTCAGAGAAATGAATGGGAGAAATCATTAATGCTCAATTTGGCAACTGTAGGAATTGAGGGGTCATTTAAAAGAGCCAGTTGCCATTTTGGTAGTTTATTAACTCTAGAATGTGTATGTGCAGTGGCTGGACTGTTTTTTTGTTTAATTTGGCTTACGTTTATTAT
>NW_015662000.1:484207-511774 GCF_001515625.1 Sinocyclocheilus rhinocerous | reverse complement strand
TATATATATATATAGATATACTGTGTGTAAAAATAAATAAATAAATTAGCAATTCTAAGAAATAATCACAATTGTGCAGTATATTGTGCCAGTTTGACTAATTGTACTTGTAATTGTGAGGTATAAGGTCACGGTTTTGAGAAATAGTCACATCTGTCAAGCATAAAGTCATGATTTTGAAGAATAGTTGCAACTGTTATGTAGGGGTGGGAGAAAAAAATCGATTCACCTAACTATCGCGATTCTTTTTAAAACGATTTAAAAATCGATTGGTTTACCTCAGAATCTATTTATATTTAATTATTTTACTTTTCCTAAGAGGTGGTGGGGAGAAGTTAGCGCTTTTTAATTCCAACAGAGGGCAAAATGTATAGGCGTGTTCGACTTGGAGCAGCACCGCGCAGACGATCAGCGCATGACATCAAAGTACAGCGAGAGCGATTCGAAAACATGCGGAGCGTCTGTTCTCTGTAGCTCTCGCGGTGCTTTGATGTCATACAATGATCGTTCTGCGTGCGCAGTGCCGCTGCATTAGATGACGTCATCTACGTTTCACGCCGGCACGAGAAAGCAAAACCATGACTGAGGCAGAGGATCAAACCTCTTCCAGAATTCTTTCTGCACCTTCACGTTTTGAATCCCAAGTGTGGAAACACTTTGGATTTTACACACTGTCGGGAAAACATGACTAAACGTGATTAAAACGGTATGCAAAGTAACATAGCACTTTATTTTATTTCAGAAAGTATTTTTTCTACTCATTTTGTTGAACATTTGACTATTATATTCATGTGCAAGTTCAGGGTTTTGGTACTTGAAAGTTTCATGGTTCAAGGTACTTTAAATATACACTGTGTATGTGTATGCTCCTGAAATAAAAGTTCAGAAAGATGCGATGCATTGTTTTTGTTAATATGCCTCATCACATAGAGTCAATTTTAAGGGTATAATCAAGTATTTCAACTTTTTCCCATGGTCTAGAGTTAAAAACAAAAAACAAAAATTGCAACACATAGCAATATCGAATCGCAATACTTGTAGAATTTAAATTCTTAAAAAAATCGCAACACATATCGTATCGGCACCCAAGTATCGTGATAGTATCGAATCGGGAGGTAGCTGTATCTTCCCATCCCTACTGTTATGTATAGATTTGTGTTTTTAAAAAGTTGTAATTTTGGTATATAAAGTCGCAATTTTGAGAAACAGTCACAACTGATATGTATAAAGACATTATTTTGAAAAATAGTCGCAGTTGTGAGGTATAAAGTGGCAGTTTTTTTTCGTTTTAGGTTTCGTTGAGAAATAATCGCAAAGACCCCCTTTGTTACTGTTGTTACGCCCGACAAGCCATGGCACTCTTTCATTCCACACATGTTCTCACACAGTGAAAAATACATCATGGAGCAAAGAGAAAACTCACAACATGCTGACAGACAAGACAGAGCAGGTTACTTTAGGTATGAAACAAAGTCTTTTTGTAATTTTTTAGAAATTCAAACAATACCGTTTTGTGACTGTTTAATGTGTCATGACAGATCACTGTAGCACCTTCGTTAAAGCGGCAGTGAACTGATCATCTCTTCCTCTTTACTAGTTATAGCGTGCCATAAACATGAATCCGCATCAGAAGGTATCTTGTTTCAACCGCGGTAAGATGTCAATATACACACCATTTTTCAAGTTCAAGTCCATCAACGTTAATCTACTCTACTGTCTGGTTTATTGGTGAGACAAAAATGGCAGATTCGGTGTTATTATTGGTCAAATCGATAGTCGATCAAACTTCCCGCGAAGGGTCAATTATAGGTTTTATTTTGGTCTTTCTGAATTCAAGTAGAAGTACTTGCATGCTTATTGCCTACATAGCAAATAGAAAAAGCCTGGGGGTGTTTTTTTTAACTGATGTCACACAAAGTAATAATATACCTGGTGTATAAAAAGATGCATGATCTATTTTATTAACATCAGTCAGTAAACAACCCATTAATATTCTATTGCCTGGCTGTTGCTCAACATGCGACTAAATTAAATATAAAGGCATCACAATAACAACTGTCTGACAGAACGACTCAAAAGTGAGCGTTTTGCTTTGCTTGCCAGTTGTTCACTGCATGCGATGGGTCACTGAAGCAAGGACCTGAAATGAAAAAGAACAGATTGTAGATGTTTGAAGAGAAGCTCTGTTTTGTTTTCCTGTGGTCATCTCGTCCACACTGTGGCTCATTGGTATTCTAATCGCCATTAAACTGTACGTTCAGCAGATGGGGAGAGCTTAATGTCTGAAACTCGGCTCACTGCAGTGTTTTGAGAGATATCAGCATGATGGAGGGCATCTCACCCTCAAAGTCCTTCGGGTGTTTCTCCATTCCACTTCTATTAATGCTTCTGAAAGTTCCAGACTGTGTTCTATTTCTAAATGCTTCATTTAGGTTGGCCGAGATGACTAAAGGAGTAGACGCAGTGGAGTATGTTTCTGGCCTGTGTAATGCATCTCTAACAGATCTCTTCCTCTATTATCACGTTGGAGTAAAGATGCAGTGGAGTAGACAGTGTGCTGCTTTTTTTCAAGGGCCTAAGGAAGTTTTGATTGTGTTTGTGCGACGTCTTCTCTCTTATCTCTGGAGAAGTCTGTCAACCTTTAGCAGGTGCAGTGTACAGATAGTGCCCAGTACCTGTATGTCACCTTAGTGTAGGGAATTCTGGGAACACTGCCAGATCTTTTGGAGGACTTGCTCTTAAAGAACACGTCCAGATAAATATCAAGGTCTTCTCTCTACAGAGTGATTTTGTGTTTTTGTGGTAATGCAGCAGGTCAGAGAGTAATTAAACGCCACATGCCAATTTATGGTTTCATCATTGTGAAACTATGAATTGGATCATTTGATATATTAAGATGTTTGAATTTGTAATTAGTGATCAGTCAGGTAGATTAATCGGCTCATATTCAAGAATTTTGAGATTGTTTGTCCTTGTTTCATTTCCAAAATATACTGACAGCCTTGTCTGTAAATAAACATTTAATTTAACTTTTAATGTATTTAAATAAATGTGGGTGTATGTCTTTGCCATTAATAAAATGTATTAAGTATTTGTATATATTGGCATGATAGGGTTGCTATGATTTTAGTAGTCTATATCAATACCAGTGAAACATGATATATTATGTCATACATACATACATATACTGAAAACTGGAGTAATGGCTACTGAGAATTAAAAATTAAAATGGTTGTAATAATAAAATTGTAATAATATTTTACTGACTGTATTTACTTTGATAAAAATAAAAGCAGCTTTGGTGAGCATAAGAGATTTCTAAAACAAACAAACAAAAAAAAAACATTAAAAATCGTATCACATCCAAACCTTTGAACGGTGGTGTGTATATAAGTAAATATTGCTGATATTTTAAAAAGTGATTTTCAGTAAGTAATAAGGAACCATTTTAAATTAAGAACAGAGTGTTTTTCTCTTTTTTCCAGTTTTTTTTATTGTTATTATAAACATAATTGACTGTGGCAGGCCTATTAGGTTTAATACACAGCCTGATGCATGGAGCTCATATTTTGACACAAACCATATTTTTTCCCCCAACTGTTTACATTCACTTATTTACATTAATAACCTGCCAAAAGACATTTTAAGTAAGAAGTACATTTGACCATTTGCACACATTACCATGAGGCATAAACATATAAATATGCATGCGAGCATTAGAAAGCAGCCGCCTGTCAGTCAGACAGCCGTTGGCTACTGAATTGAGTCTGTACTCTGTATTACCAGACCTACAGAAAGGCTGAGATTACTTTATTTATTTATGTATTTATTTTAGTATTGATTTGGTACCGA
Source organism: Sinocyclocheilus rhinocerous (assembly GCF_001515625.1). Classification (NCBI taxonomy): domain Eukaryota; kingdom Metazoa; phylum Chordata; class Actinopteri; order Cypriniformes; family Cyprinidae; genus Sinocyclocheilus; species Sinocyclocheilus rhinocerous. The sequence goes on along the minus strand of NW_015662000.1, from coordinate 507,922 downwards.
AGGAAGGTCGTTTTGAAATCCCTAATTGGCATTACTTTGGCCATTGGCCATCCATCTCTATAGATATCAACATGAAAAAATGAATGATTTCAAAAAAGCTTTTAGAAACAATTTTTTTTTAAAGTGCTTAGTATTCAATATGTGTGTTATAACTTTTCATTTTATAGAGACATTATGTTCAACTTTGCATTATTGTTTTGACCTGACAGAGAGAAAGAACGTGAAGCGAACCAGGAAGCAACTTTCGGAGAGATGTGGCTCTTTTTTGGATGCCGCCACAAAGACAAAGACTTTCTTTTCAGGTATGTGCATCACAAACATGCAAAAAAATAACTTTCTTAATTTGTTGTTTGTCTTATTTTCCAGAATAAATATCGAAACAGCCTTAAATTTATATAAATGTACTTGAGAAGCAATTGTGTTTATTACAGTATATGAGCAGTGTTATATATCTTGAAGCGTTTTTTTCTTGTTGTAAGAATAAACCTCATTATATTTTGTTAGAAATACAACAATTAGGCTATGAAATTTTAAGATATTCTCTAAAAAAAGCCTTATTATCTGATGCAATCTTGTGTCCCAAGTAAATTTACGCTGTTTTAAGAATGTTTAAATATTTTTCACTGGAAAACAAGAAAAATAATTCTGATTAAGAAAATAGATTTTTGCAGTGCAGCCATTATTCTACCGTCCCCCTTTTGCAACCTGATCATATGTTATCTCCATAACCTCAGAGTATTTTTCACTCGATCTGCCAGCTTCACACAGGCTCTTGGCGTCTTGTCTTCTCTTGGTTGCTATCAGCCAGAGGCTCCTGTTGCACCGTCCTTGAGAGTAATGATTGGGAAAGCAATGAAATTAAAGTACTCCCTCTGAGAGTATGGGGCATATGATACGAGACATTATATAAGATGATTGGGGTCTGGCTCTCCCATAGGCACACAGTCATAACTCATGCGCAAGGTCCTGAGTAATGACATTGGTGCCTGGATTGGTGAGTATTAAGTGTGTGTGTTGTGACGGCTGGGCGGCACACACAACGTTGTATCAGCGCTTGCCTCTACTTGACACAAGAGCTAATAACAACAAGATCAAAGTCAAGGTCCTGACATGCTGTTTGAATCTATCTATCTCTGCCTTCAGTGGTCACGAAGATCCAAGGGTTGTATTCATTAACGTTTTTATTCACATTGGTCACACTGTGGTTTCATTTATCATTTTTTTCTCTGCATTGATTAAGACGATCAATAAAATGTGCTTAGTGTTGCTCGGTGTAACACCCTCATTGTCTGCTATGCTTTAATGAGTAAGTAGAAAGTGCCGGTGGCATTTGAGATGAGAAGGCGACTGAAAACCTGGATTGTAAAACTCAACGCTCACTGAAAAACAAAAAACGAACCGGCTAGCCATCAGGCAGCCTGCTAAAGAAAACAAGGCTTCTGCAATCAATTCTAATCAAATATGATACTTATGAGTGTTAAAAGGGTGAAATCAGCCTCAATCAGTGTTGTTGAAATAAAGAACACTTGTCTTGGCCCCCCGTCACCAATGAGCCTCTTTGTTTTTATGGATTTGTATTACATGAGGAGGGAAAGCGAGCGGCTTAGATTCTGGAAAAGGGACAAAGGATCACTCAAGTCTGTTTTCTTTGTAAACATTCGATATCTGTCACCAGAACGCCTAGAACAGCTCATCTGGACCAGTTAAGATGGATGTGGCTCCCAGATGGCCCACGCAAACATATGTACTCAAAACACATGAAGCATGTGCTATGAATAGACCTGATTGTTAATGAAAAGGAGTTTCATAATTTAGATGCAAAATATTTAGCTTTGCTTAGTGAACTTGCATATATGTGTGTGTGTTATATATACAGTATATATTTGGCCACCCCCACAACTGCTGCTTCTGTCTCTTTTTTTTTTCTTGACAAGAATTGCATTTATTTAGACCAACAATATATTCATGACTACATCAAACAGACTTTTTTTAGACGCGCACTCCAGCTTTGCCTCAGCGCCAGGCGATAATCAAACGAGCGCAGAAATGGTACAGGTGACGAGGGAGCTTAAGTGAACAATGAACTGCAGTCAGATGAGATGTTGTCGGGTCATATGTCAGTATAAGCGAATTTTCCTGTCCTGTCAGCCGTAGCCGTAGCTCATAGCATGTGCTCTTCAATTGCACGCACAAATGCAGTGGTGCGCTGTATATAATTTAATATTAAAGCGCAAATGAAACTACGAGCATGCAATGTCGTAGTTTTGTCGTCGGTTAAGTCATGAAGTTACCAAAATATGATGCGTGTCAGATTTGCGTCATGTTCAGCAGCGGCAGCTCTATAAGCAGCCAAAATAACCTAATAACCCAGCTGCTGTGATGTCTGTTAATCAAAGAACAAAAGAAAAAAGAGGAAATCAATAACTTTTGTAGCGTTTAGGATTAATCTATATTTAATTTAGAACGTTTGATAATTTTATTCAGTTTCTTTATAATTCCTACTTGCTGAAGGGCACAAGTAGTCAAGATTGTTTTTAGTTCACTTAAATTAGAAGTTGTTATCTTTTTAAGTCTAATAAATGTTCAAATTGATAGCTCTCAATTATACTGTAATGTTGAATGGCTATAGTCAATGGTTAAATATTACACTCTAAAAAATGCTGGGTTATTTCAACCCAACTTTGGGTCAAATTTGGACTAACCCAACTTTTGGGTTAAAAATGTAATGTAAAAATTTAACCCAACAGTTGGGTTAGTCCATATTTGACCCAAAGTTGGGTTGAAACAACCCAGCATTTTTTAGAGTGTAGGAAAACAATTTGCTAGAGACATCAGTAGTATTGGTATCTGTTATACTTGCCTTCAGTCATAAAAAAAATCCCATTAAACAAATATTAGAAATATACCGTCTTTGTTGTTTCTACATTAATTTGAAGATTGAATGTAAAATTAAATGCAATATAAAAGTATATTTAAAAACTTTAACATATTTGACCCAACATTGGGTTGAAACAACCCAGCATTTTTTAGAGTGTAGGTGGGATTAATCACGATTAATTGTGATTGATTAATTTAAGAAAAAAGGTGCGATTTTAATAAAAAAATGTTAATCGATTGACAGCGCAAATATATATAATATATGCAATGGCAAAGCTAAAGCTGTTAGCAGCTGTTTTTCCTGTCTGAGGGTGTGTAGGAGAGGTGTATTTCTTTTCTAAGTAATCGCAAAGTCTGTTTTGCACAGCACTATACACAGATTTTCTTCAGAAACGTTCAAAAACAGTTTTTCTTTGGATTCGGATAATTGGAAACTCTGTTTTCGTGGTGATTTCTTATTCTGAGTGCATGTCAATACTCAGGTGTTTGTGTAAACATGGCTATTTTCAGAAGTTGTGTGCAAACGCTTGCTTCATCCGTTACATCACCCATCTGTTTACATTTCACTCTGTCGTCCTCCTGTAGCTTCAGTGGATATGTATAGTAGATGCCTCAGAAGTTGTATCACAACTATTGTTTGCAATAGTTCATTATTTATTTTGAATATTTATATTATTTATGCTATAGTTGCTATGTCTTTATTTACTCACCCTCAGATTGTTCCAAACCTGTAGGACACCAAAGAAGAAATTTAAAAAACAAGCGGTTCTGACTTAATGAATATGAAAAATCTGGTACTATACAAGTTTACTTAAGACACTTTTATGGTGTTTTTAAACACTTTTATGGAGTTTTTTAAACCTTTTTTGAAGGTTAAGGCTCCATTTATTGTAATTGCATGGAAAAAAGTGACCAGTACAAAATTTCTCCTTTTGTGTTCAACAGAAAATAAAGTCATACAGGTTTGGAACAACATGAGAATATTCATTTTTGGATAAACATTTCCTTTAAGGCAATAAAAAGTGGCTTTTGCCAAGTGAACATTCGAGAAAAGCAGAGCAGTTGATTGCAAAAGAGACTCAAACCTTGAGCTTGACCCTGTCTGTAATCTTCTCACTTTTCCATCTCATTTTTTTGAAATCGCACCCAAACTTTTGTTAGAGGCTGAAATAAAAGCTGTTACAGAAGCGATTTACAGGTTAAGGCTCCATTTATTGTAATTGCATGGAAAAAAGTGACCAGTACAAAATTTCTCCTTTTGTGTTCAACAGTTCTGCAGTCTTGAGGTTTTATAAACGTTCTTGCCAGATGGATGAGGGAGATGACAATTTGAATTTTCGAATGCAATACACTAATGAGCTCAAATGTTGTTACTTTACTAAAGCAAAATCTGAGAGAACCTAATTTGCCATTTGTTCCATTTGTATGTTAAAATGCACAAGTTTTGTTTAACCACCGCAAAAACAACCACTGACTGATGAAATACCAGTGAAACGCGGTAATAAGCACATTACTGCTTTTCTTCTAGAGAGGAGTTGGAGAGATTTGCGCATAATGGAACCCTGAGCAATCTGATCGTGTGCTTCTCCAGAGATGAGCCTGATGCAGCGGGAACCGTTAACAGACCAACATATGTCCAGCATAACTTGAGTCTCCATGCTAAAAATGTTGCCAGCATCCTCCTCAAAGACAAAGGCTCTCTCTATGTCTGTGGGTGGGTACAAAACATAAATGGTTTGACTTTTTTTTTTACCATGTGTACGGTCACATTTTGCTCACCAGGAATGAGACAATATCTCACGATTTTACAGAGATGCAAAGAACATGGCAAAGGATGTGAATGACACACTGTTGGAGATCATAGGAAATGAACTTCAAATCGATAAACTGGATGCTATGAAGACAGTAGCAGGACTTCGTGAGGAGAAGCGATATCTACAGGACATCTGGAGTTAAGAAACTCATACAGAACACAAACAATTGTAAACAGATGTGCAAGCTACTTTTTGGCCATTTTAGTTCATATCCACACAACAGGTGCTATTGAGTGATAGCCAAATTCATTAAACAACTGCCTTAAGTCTCAAGGCTTTTTCCCTTCTTTTCAAGTATTTTAAAAGCTTTTAGTAAATTATCTGAAGGTACGGTTAAAAACGCTTAGATTAGATATGTTTGGTCAAAACTTTTGACTGTGCCTTTTTATGCAATTATTAAAGAGGAGTCCTGCATAACCGTTTCATTCTTTGAGGACCGTTTCTGTACGTTTAGATACAGCTCAGGTAAAATATGCATAATGCATCAGACTCGGAAGGCAGGAGGATGCTAGACATGAGAAACCAAAACATGACAGACTGGATGGGAAAACTGTCAGAAGCTGCCAAATCCAGGATCATCTGCAGCATTTCCGTGTTTTTCAATTCCAACAGTTTTAAGATTAGAGAGGATACTCTAGAGTCATCCATTTTCTTCCCAAAAAACATTTAGCCATTTAGGTTTGAAATTCACCTCAGTTACCCACAGCAATTATACCGGTCTAGAGAGTTGGCGAGTCTATTGTTATACCCCAATATTTTGTTAAAGCTGTCGGGCTAAGAAAACATTTTAATTAAAAGTCTTTAACATGATACCTGCACTCACTGTAATTATTCCAAAATAAAATGCATACTAAAAAAGAAAAGTAGTATTTAACAGACAAATAACAATTCTTCATAAATGTCTAATTTTGAGTACATAATATTCACTGTTCATTATTTGTATTTTCTTTGCATACAAACAAAAAGTATTCTCGTAGCTTCATAAAATTTTTAATTTGTTTTCCGAAGATGAACAAAGGTCTTGCGGGTTTGGAACAACATGAAGCACATAAATGACAAAACTGAGTTTAATAAACTTTAAATATATTGTTTCTACATATAGTCAACAACTATAATGGATACTTTTATATTTCACCTGTAGGTTATCTCTTACATATCTTTCTTTAAAATCGCTCTATGGCTAAACATCCGTTCCGTGACATTTTGTTTTCTGTATTCCCTAGCTTGGAGGCATTAATCATCATCTTTATGACCTTTCTTTACATGCATCTCAGACCACTTTTGTCTCAAGTGTTATTGCATAAAGAACAGACTTGAGAGTTTTCTGTCTGTGTTGCTGAAGTCTGGTAAACACTGATTGTGCATGAGGACTCTTGAAGGCGATGTTTCACGTCAACACTCCGGAGGGTCAGCAGGCTAATGAGACAGTGTAATCACGGAAGAATAATTACAGAATCCCTCACCTCATGAGGTTATGAAGTTATGAACACAACCCCTTTAGGATTTCACATCAGTTGTGAATTAGGGATCCTACGGATTATAAATGCTTTCTCAGAGCGAGAAGAGGGTTTCCAGCTTTCAGTCCGAACAGCAATGAGTAACGGTGGAGCTGTGATTTGGGACGGTCATGAATTTATAAGTGTGGCTCTTAAAATTTAAAACAAGCACTTGAAATTTTATGGGTACAATGAAATTGCAAATGACTAGAAGCAGTGAATGATGTTTTTATACAGAAAATGCAAACAAAACTATAGTAATCATGTTTCAAAAAGAAAAAAGGGTTAATTGGATAAAAATCTGCTTTGGTAAGGATCAAAGGATTGTTCAGAGGCATAAATATATATGTATATATATAATACAGTATATAGTTTTATTTATATATATATATATATATATATATAAAGTAAAAATATTTTAATATATACATATAATGAAAGCCAAATGGGGACTTACACTGCATACAAAAACAGTTGAAACATTCTTCAAAATATCTTTTGTTTCTCAGAAGAAAGAAAGTCATACAGGTTTGGAACAACATAAGGGTGAGAAAAATGATGACTGAATTTTCTTTTTTTTTTGTGAACTATTTCTTTATCTAGGGAGCTGATCGAGACCAACTTTTTGTAAACAGCATTTTTAGGTATTTCCTGTACAAACAGTAAAAATCAAATCCTCTGTGAAGTTTGATTTAGCTGACCCGTTTAAAACCAGACAAAGCCAAAAGAGCGAGGGGACATCAAATCATCATATTTTTTGTCTTGTTTTAATTTTCTTCTTCTCTATCCCATGAGCCTCTCAGCTTGTTTACGAGTGTTATTTGCATCTGTACTGGGGAACGGCTCTCAGGACAGCGCTGCAAAGGCACGTAAATGAATCCCATAATGAATGTGCTGCATTAATGATGGGTTCACTTCTAAATTAGATGCTCTTAATTAAAAGGGTTCAAGGTGCCTTTATGACTGGAGTGCATAGAAAAGAAATGGTAATCTGAATAAATCACAAACTTGCAGCATGCTGGTGGCTATGATAGATCTCCCTGCTAAGAATGGCTTAAATGAAGCAGAAAGATATGTGTTAGAGCTAATGATTATCATTAGAGGAACCTCCGCTTCAGTCCACCGCAGTTTCTCTCGTAGTTCGTCCAGGTGTATGATAGTTGACCGTTTCTGGGAAATTTTGTTAGGTTTGACATTTTATTGCCACAGTAAGGGGAAGGGTAATGACATTATCAAGTCTGGCCAGTGCTGAAAAGGATTTTTAATAAACTCTATAGACCAGTAGAGGGTACAGAGTCATAGGCTGTCCAATAATTATAACAATAAATGTGCTATTTAGTATTAAAAAGGAGAGGTCAAATCTCACTATTCCACTGATAATAGCCACCAATTTCACAAAGAAAAGGGCTGCAGCTCAACCGCTAGGTCTCAGTTATAAATCCGATCATCTTACACTGCAAAAAATAATTGTCATTTTTGTCTTGTTTTCCAGTAAACTCCTGTACTTTTTAAATATTAATAATAACTATTATTAATAAATAATAATTGGCATTATTGTTTTCAGAAAATATATCTTGGAAGTTTATTTTTTCTTAAATCATTGACCATTTTTGCATTGTTTTAACCATATATCTAACAAAACCTAGCAAGGGTTATGATTAAATCAAAAGCAAAGGGGTAAGAAAAATGAATATTCTCTTAAATCGCATCATTCACTATTTTGCTAAGCAACTACATATATTTTAAATTAGATATATTTTCTGGAAAACAAGACAAAATACTGAAAAGGAAAATGATTTTGCCACATAAGCCTAAAAAAATCAATTGAGTTAACTTTTACCATTGATATCAATGTATAGATGAGGCATTGAGTTTGGCTCCACAAGAAACAAATAGTTTCTTGCGTCAATGAGACATTTTCCAGCAGACTGATTCATTTTAAGACTAGAACACAGAGAGCAGAAAAACATCTACTGGTTAAAGTTGCTCATCAAAGGCAAATAGCTTGAAAGCAAACACGGAGTCTGGTGCATTTTTTTTTTTTTCAGTAGATGAAATGTACAACACATCCATCTCAGGTATTGCAGTGTAAAAAGGGCGATAGGGGAGTCAATTAGTTCTCATAATTACTAAAAGGCCTTCAGTACAAAGCTAATTGATTTTCCATCTATTGAGTGCAGCGGTAATGAACCTGAAATGGTGGTTGTAGGCTTTATATATATAAAAAAAAACTGAGGACAGAATGTTTTTGGGTTGTTTGGGTTAATGCTCTCATGATCATATATTTCACTGAGGAGAGAGCTTTTAGACCATCTTATCATCCATTCAACGATTTAATGGCATAAACCGTAATCAGGAACATTCTTGAGAGTTGAGTCGGGCTTATAATAGAATTGTTCACTGTGACTGCTGAAATTAATATAGGTAAAATCTGTGATTTTGTGATGGCAGGTTGAAAATGATAAATTTTTAATTAGGAATTCAAATTAGCTTTTAAAAAATGATACAATGCGAGTAAATGAGTCTGGAAAACACGAAAGCCTTTTTACAGATTCATTTATTTTAATCAGGCTTATAAGTCTGTTGATGAAAACAAATTTTCCTCACTTCTCAACTTTAAAGTGTAATTTGCAATTTCAAGGTAGGTCATGTCATATACAGTGCTGTAAAAAAAAAAGTGCCCCCTTCCTGGTTTTTTATTTATTTTATTTTTTTTTACGTATTTGTCACACTTGAATGATTCAGATCAAACAAATTTTAATATTACACAAAGATAACCCGAGTAATTACAAAATGCAGTTTTGAAATAATTATTTCATTTATTAAGGGAAAAAAGTAATTGCCCCCTAAATCTAATAACTGGTTGTGCCACCCTTTGCAGCAACAACTGCAATCAAGCGTTTGCGATAACTGGCAATGAGTCTTTCACATCGCTGTGGAGGAATTTTGGCCATGATTTCATTTATTAAGGTAAAAAAGTAATTGCCCCCTAAATCTAATAACTGGTTGTGCCACCCTTTGCAGCAACAACTGCAATCAAGCGTTTGCGATAACTGGCAATGAGTCTTTCACATCGCTGTGGAGGAATTTTGGCCCACACTTTAAGCATGCTTCACTTTGTCAGACAGGTGCTATTTACAGTAAGTGATTTCTTGATTAATCAGGCCTGGGTGTGGCTAGTGAAATTTAACTCTAAAATAATGTGGTTAATCACAGTTCTTTCATGATTTAACAGGAGGGGGCAGTTAATTTTTCACGTATGGCAAGGCAGGTTTCGACAGCTTTTTTCCCTTAATAAATGAAATCATCATTTAAAAACTGCATTTTGTATTTACTTGCATTATCTTTGTGTAATATTAAAATTTGATGATTGATCTGAATATTTTAAGTGTGACAAATATGCAGAAGGGGGCAAAAACCTTTTCACGGCACTGTAAATAAATGCATTAGTGAGACACTCTCAGTCTTTCTAATGCTGTAACCTAATTTCCACTTGATACATGTGCACTGTTTTAGTCAAGTCTAAAAACGGAACACCTTTATTGATGTAAAACCAGAGCTGGGGCCACAACATGGACAATTTGTTGGATTTATTGATGTTCGCAAGCTGAGTAGTTCAACACGTGAAGTTTCAAGAAACAAGTAATGAACCTTACAGACTCAGACTTAAACTTTAAAATATGAAAATACATGATAAAATATGACTTATACGATGACAATGTAAACAGAGTGAATATGTAGTACCATAACCATATAAATATTTATTGTGTTTATACCATTCAAAAGTTCACTTGGGTCAGTAAGACTGTTAATGTTTTTGGAGAAGTTGCCAAGGCTGCATTTATTATTGAAAAATACATTAAAAATAATTATACTGTGAATCATTATTGCAATTTAAAATGTTTTTAAAATGTAATTTATTCCTGTGCTTCAAGGCTGAATTTTTAGCATCATTACTGCACTTTTCAGTGTCACATGGTCTTTCAAAAATCATTCTAATATGCTAATTTGCTGCTCAAGAAATATTTCTTATTATTATCAATGTTGAAAACAGTATTTTTGTGGAAGCTATGGTTCTTTTTTTTTTGGGGGGGGATTTTTTGATAAACAAAAACTTCAAAAGAACAGCATTTTTAAAACTTCTCTGTTGTTTTATATTCTTAAAAAAAACTGTACCGTAGATTATTATTTATAATACAACATATAGTTAACATACAGTTGTGCCCCTAAATTGTGCCGTAAATTCCATCATGAACGACAATTTTGGCCTTAATAAAAAATATGTATAAAAAATTTGTGTACTTGTGTATGAACATGAAATTCTTTTAAAGCAAATTATACAAAAAATGAGAAAATATTTTCAACATTGCCAAGGATGCATAAAATGCTAGCTATACAATTAACTTTAGCAATTCATTTGAGATGTGTTTGTTTCAAGAAATTCTACAAAAATTGACAATTCCACAGGAATAAAAAAAAAAAAATATATATATATATATAAAGTAGCACTTGAAAGTATACATGATTCACAAGTAAATCCATTGTTTATACTAAAATATCAGTGGGCTCAGAAAACTGGGGTTGTAATTCAGTCTTCTGTCATGTGGCTTGTATTGAATTGGAAGCGGCAGCATGTTCAGCTCTAATCCACTGGCTCTGCTGCACATGCATGTAAAGAACGCATTACTCCTGTCTCAGCGCTGTGACACTCCATCAGTGGGACTGTGATTTATGACACCCAGCCTTTCCAGTTGGCTTTAATCCCGCCATTTACTTGCAGGTTTGCGCACAGCCTCAGGTTTTCATCTTATCCGACACACATTCCGATCCACGCGAACTGGGACCAACTGCCTCTCTAAAACATCCTCCGGTTTGACATGAAGTCCGCGGAGACTGGGCCTGAATATTATCAGCATCCTTCTCTGTGCATTCAATGTCTTTAATGATATGAATATGAGAGGAAAAACATCCCCTCCCGTAGAGAGAGGCCATGGAGTTTCTATTTAGAGACGTGTTTAATTAGATGTTGACTCTGAGTGTAATGCTCAGAGGCTAGAGATTAGTACACAGGGTATTTATTCTAAATGTACAGAAGATGGACATTACATCATTATGCTTCTGGGGTTCACACAAGTGCGGGAAGCTCCAAATAAATAATTATGCGCTATTGACTGTTTGCAGAGAGCTGGTGTTGGTTTTGTCTCTGGGCGCTCTTCTGGTGCAATTACGAGACCAACTGTTGACTAGGGGCATATATATAAACACATTTATTACACTAGTGGAAGAAATAAATGAATGTTGTTCAAAATGTTTGTTTGGGCTAGGCCAGCTCTGTGAATACCCAAATTTAGACTTCTGAAATGAAGACAATCTCCCCCTCATGTTGCTCCAAACTGATACTTCTGTGGAACAGATTACAGTTTTTTCTTATTTGATGAAAGCTATTTTGGATCCCATTGACTTTCATAGTATGGACAAAAAAACAACAAAAAACACTGATACATTTTTCACCAGAAGAAAGCCAGCCGCTCTCAGAAAAAAAGGTACATTACTGGGGCAGTACCTTTTTAAAAGGTACTAAATTGCACCATTCAGGTACTAACGTGTACCATTTAGGTATAAAATGTACCATTTAGGTAATAATATGTATCTTTAAGGTATATGCAGTCTTTAGGGATAAATACAGTACAAAGGTGCGCTTTTTGAAAAGGTACCACCCCAGTGACAGCTTTTGTACCTTTTGTTCTGAGAGTATGGATTTGGAATGACATAGCGATAAACTAACAGAATTTTTTTTTTTTTTGGGGGGTGAACTATCCCAGCTGGGTCTTATTGTTCATAATATGTAACTTGTATGCAGCATTTAGAGGTACAGAAATGTACTTAGAAACATACAATATGGACACTGACAGCATCTTAAACGTAAGCAGTATTGCATATTTACAGCTATGGAAATAATTTTTTTTAAACAAATTCTTTATATCATATCCTTTAGATCCCTTAATCCTATCACAAACCTAAAAATGATAATTTTTCAACAATATAAATACAAAACAGGTGGAAAAATCTACAGTGACTGTTTTTAATTACACTATATCATTATGTAGATAATGGTCTATCTGTGTTAATGCGATTGATCTCTTCATTATCATTAATATTATAGAATCAACAAAAAGTTAGGTGTAATTGGATATATATATATATATATGTTTTTTTTGGCATCACTTCCAATCAAGCAGTAATTATCATTTTATGCCAAAAGTTAGCAAATATCATTTCATTGCCAATATTTAGGATTCAAAATGCTAGCTTTGAAATTTTCTTTAGCAAGATGGAGTTGGTCACTTTATTCAAAAATGGTTTAATTTTAAAGGTTAAACTGCACAATAATCATAAAAAGATAATTCCACAGGAGTACGTTTACTTTTATTATATATATCCTTTATATGTTTGAAACTAAAATATAGTATTTGAAAATATATATGACTCACCAGTAATCAAGACTAGTCCTGTCCATATTTTATATATTAAAATATCAGAGGGCTCAGAAAACAGAACATAATTCAGTCTTCTGTCAATGCAACAATAAATACTACCAATAAATACAATAAAAACAATGAATTAATTCCATGAATTAAATAGTATAGATTAAATAAGAACATTTATACGTGTAAAGTTTTAATTTATGTTTTAGATTTATGCAATAGGCCTATGTCAGTATTGTATGTGTTGGTGTCTATGCAAATACATATGGAAGAAGCGCATTTTTCCTAAAACACATACAAATACTCAAGGTCACGTTGACTATCCGTTTAAAAAAAGTGAAAAGAGATGCTGCCTGTAGATAAATTCTCAGTGTTACTGTAAAAAATAAGTGCTTTACACATTATCTGATATCATATTTTATAATATTTATTTTTTCATCCACTGCCTGAGGGACAAAACACCCTGGCCATATTCCTAAATTGAGCAGCTTCATAGAAAGTGACAGGAAGAGAAAAGTAATGGAGATATTAAACCTTCTTTCTCTCCATGTGTGCTGTGGTCATTAGACCCGAGCTTAAGCGTTTCATTGTTGAATCTGGCAATAAAGCGTTTGGTGAAGAAGTGAGGAAAATAGCCTCTGGTTCATACTCACTCACAGCATCGCTTGCGATTAGGCCATAAGTCCTTATACCGTCTGGGCAGGTGGTGATAACACAGTAATCGCTGACGTTCAGAGGAGCCCTGCTTCCTCATTTTGGAATAATATCAGCTCTGCCATCATTCATTGGTCACCATTCAGTCAAAATAAGATGGATTGACCAATCATTGCCTCATGCAAAGACATTGTCATCTCAGCGGATGAGGTCAAATGAAATCATCAGAGGATGGTGAAATGGATATAGCCAGCCCTGAGTATGAGATTTTTTACATTTTTTTATTAATCGTGCATAAGTGCTGTTGGACTTGTCAATGCAAAAGAGACCTAAACTGTGTGACGGACTTTCAGAAGTACTGGCATCCCTAGCATATATTGTTATGTGGCTCATATTGGTCGACATACTAATTTTGCAATTTTCCACAGGGTTGGAAAACAGGTAAATTCACCTTCCCTCAGCGGACAGGCTGACCTACATAATCAGAGGTAAAATTTACACCTCACTGGCTCGCTCTTTCTGCAGGTTAATACAATCATTGTAGAAAAAAAAGAAAAGAAAAATGCAGCCCGGCATAGTGGCCTCTACCTTCATACATTACACTGAAAATATTCTTCATATAAATGACTTCATATTGAGTTTCCATTTCACTGATTTGCTGAAGAAAAACACATATCAACTCAGTGCTCATAGGTGTGTTGCTGCTTTGGTATCGTCCTGCTACATACATTGTATAAAAGTATTAGTTGTGAAACTTTCAAGGTCAGTATAATAGTACAGTACAGCGCTTAATACTTTGTTTAGAAAATGTAGGCCTTATAAGAGGGTTTTTCCACAATAAAAGTTTGACTAAATGAAGAATGCTACATTTAACTAACATTTTGTTGTCTTTTCTAGACAATTTTATCAACTACAGAGCAATTATGGGATAGTTTTACAGTCACAATCAACAAGATGAGCTAATTAAAGTCAGCAAACCTCATCAAAATGAATAATATAACAATAAGCACATAATTTATGCTGCAATTCATGCTGGGATCTTGCACAATCTAAAATTAGCAAGATTGTTCAATATGAAATTGGTTTGTTCAGACAGCTGTTGAATTGGGACAACATTTGGTTTAGCATTTGTTTTTATGTAGATTTAAAGTATTTCTAAGCATCTGTGACTCACAAAGTTCTGTATGCTTGATTATGTAAATTATGAAAATGCAACTGATTTTATTATCATTGAGATATTGTTTTTTAAATTAATATCTGAATAATTTTTTATTTTTGTCATTTCTGTTTTCATTTTAATATTAAAGTTTTAGTTTTTTTGTGTTTTTCTTACTATTCTTTTAAATATATGTCTATGTAATTTATATATAATATTCATATTAATTTTAATTTCAGTTTTAGTTCAGTTTTTATATTTTTTCATTTTATATTTCAAGTGAAGCAAGTTTGTGTTTTTAGAGTTTCGTTTTAGTTGACCGTTTAGGACAGCCATCATTAAGAGTGTCTTTGAAAGTTTACAAACCATAAAATAGTGCAAGTTAATTAAGTTACAGAATGTAAATAAACACATAAGTGCTATGCATTGTAAATTCCTTGTACGAGCTGCCATTTCTGATCATTATTTTGACCTTAGATGTGATCATCTGACATGGAAAGTTTCAAGGACACTGTATTTATGAATATATACAAGGATCTGTTTGACATGATTTCATTACACCTGTCACTACCAATGAAGAATTTCTTGTGCCTTAATCATATAGATGGCTGCTCTATAGAAAGATCTAATTATGGCGTTCTGAGCATATTGTGAAGAACATTCATTGTGGATTGAGGATTAGATAGACCACTCATCTAATAGTGCTAATTAAGATGAACTTCAGGCTTCTTACAGCACAGCGTGACGAAAGGCTTCAAGGTCAAAGCTGCAATAAAGTGGCTTTATTTAACAAAAGTTCAATTGTACAAAGAGTGATTGTACTTTTATAATTTAGAATGATGTATTTTATCTTTGACCACTTTTCAGTAATCTCATTAGTCTCATACATAAAAAAAAAAGTATATTCTGGGGTGTTTGTGACTATTTTCAGTTATGCTCAGTCAATATGCCATAAAGAAAGCTGGCTTTTATAAACATACAAATAAAATGGTTATATGTTTAACCCATATACAACGTACTTGACTATACATTAACTAGTACTGGTGAGTAGATATTTTTCAGGTTGAAAGGTGACATTAAATTAAAGTGCACTTCCAACCAATTCTCGCACATCTGATTCTTTCCCGGAAATTATTCACACATTTCAAATGCAAGCCCGGAGGAGTCTGAGAGGTTCCACTTCTATCCATTTCCATGGTCTTTCTTTTTTCCCCTCTTCATGTTTCTGTAAGTCATTAAGCAGGCAGGCCAGACAGAAACTGGGCCACAATGAACTCTGTCTCAAACACCTCATTATGCAGACAGATGTTTGAGAAGAATTCCTCTCTTAGCACTGATAAGAGCTGGATTTATTTGATCAGAGGGAGGCTGAAGAGTGGGTGAGCTGTGACCTGTTGGGTCCAATGTCGACTTTCCCTCACTTCATGCTCTTCAGTACTGAGACAGTTTGAGCATTGATCATTTTTACCCTGGATGGCATTCAGCAAGATTCAGAATTAAAAAAAAAAATTGGCTGCCTTTCTATGAATTTCAATTGAACTGGCCACATCTCATAGGAAGTTGAGTTGGGAGAGGAATTTACTAAATTGCAGTTCAACACAATCAGTCAACCGAGGAGTTTCATTAGTTCAGAATGATACAACAAAGAACAGAGAACTTCTTAGATGCTTCTCGCTTATCAGTTGCTTCACTTTGTTCCATCCACTATATATATATATATATATGTATGTATATATGTGACTGGTTTTGACCACAAAACCAGTCATAAGGGTCAATTTTTTAAATACTAATCAAAAAGTACGTTTTAATATATTTACAGTAGGAAATTTACAAAATATCTTAATGGAACATGATCTTTACTTAATATCCTAATGATTTTTGGCATAAAAGAAAAATCAATAATTTTGACGCGTACAATGTATTTTTGGCTATTGCTACAAATATACCCCAGCGACTTAAGACTGGTTTTGTGGTCCAGGGTCACATATATAATTTAATAAAAGATTTATTTTTATTTTATTAAATTGAAATTACAGTTCTTGATCCTGTTTGCTACCTCAAATCCAAACACATTCTCAATTCAGTTCTGCATGACGCACAAGCCTGGTGTCCACCCTTTTTAATATTTAATGTTTTATATTTTTATGTTTAATATTTCAAACTCATATGGAAGTTTAGGTCACATTGATGAAGAAATCTGTGCTGAATCTTCCCTCAACCATTCCTTTTGTATCTAGAGAGGTCACATTTCTACACTGTCATGCCTCACTGGTATAAAACGGTGAAGAAAAACATCACATTATAGATCATTTGAAGACATATAATTACTTCAATCAGACTCTGATGAAAACACGGTTAGCTCTACAGCATTGAACCTCTCAAAACTGATTCAAAAAGACAAATTATGGTTAAAGGCAGCAATTTGAACCATATGGTCTTTTTCAACCTTATAAAAACTAATATGACACAATGGGTTTTCAAATATAATTGATTATAGATTGATAAGTGAGCCAATTAAATGAAATCCAGCATGGCATGAACCCCCATGATGCATATGGTAGTCTTTTTTTTCTTTTCCGTGCCTATTTCTGCACACTGCATAATGATGGCATGATGAAAAACAAAACAAACAGCTTTAATTAAGGTCTGGGACTCAGAGACTTTTAGACTCATGCTGTCCTTGTTGTATTTACAGCAAGAAAAATAAAGAATGAGAGGCAGTCTTCAGCAAAGCATTGGAAGATTTGTAACTTTCACAATGAAATATTGATAACATTGCAAAACCATTTATTGCCGGCTATGAAAGGAATAGTACACTGTGCACAACTTCTATTCTTTTGCCCAATAAAATCTATTCCGTCTTTATCATTATCTATAACACCAGTCTAGACAAGAAAAATAGCATCAATTTTGCCAGAAACTGATACTTAACATGATACCTTTATGGAGATTATTGGTGTGTGCGTGTGTGTGTGTGTGTGTATCACAATGCACTGGGTTAGCTGGCCAATCAGAGCAGACTGCGTTTGTCGGAAGGAGGGACTTTGTAGAAAAAGAAGCGTTTGAGAGAGGCGGGGAATAGAGGACCTACAATAATGTACAGTATTTTAAAAATAATGTGTTTTTTGAACATTAAAGCATGTCAACATATTCTGTTACACCAAATACACAAAATAATGATCTTTAAAAAAGCATCATATGACCCCTTTAACTTGTAGTAAAATAGCTAAAACTAAAATAAAAATGAATAAAAAAAACTATGCACTGTAAAAAAAATGTTCACTCAACTTAACTTTTTGTCTTTTACATGAATCAGTTAAGTAGTATTTCAGAATTCAAGTTACAGAATTTGTCAAGTTGAAAATACTTTCAGTATTTTCAGCTTGACAAATTCTGTAACTTGAAATTATAAAGTTTATTTGTAATATCTTTATGAAAGTAAGGTGAACTTACTTTAAGTTTTCAATACCAATGTTCATTTATCTTAAACTTTTACATTTTTACACTGAATCAGTTAATTTTTACATTGAATCAGTTGTATTTATCAGTTGTATGTAAGTTGTATTTACTTAGAATAAAGTATTTTTAGACAAATTTAGTTTAGTTTAGTTGGAATATCTTTATGAAATAATGTGAACTTTAAGTTTTCAATACCAAATTTCATGTTTATTTAACCTAATTTGGCTTATATTCTTAGCTCAACCAAATAAATAATTATTTGATTTCAATTATAAATAATTCCATTATTTCAGTCATGTTTTAGTTGACAACTTTTTTGCATTCCCATTTAAATTAATTTCTACTGCAAAATATTTTTGTTTAAATTTTACTGAGAATATTCCTTATTGTATATATTATTATATATTTTTTTCTTTAAAAATTATTTAATGATGAATTTAAATATTGTTCAACTATTTGAACACTGAATAGATATTGTTGATATGTAAATGTGAGTGGTCATGTGTCAATGTACTATGTCTGACAGTCAGTAAGTTAGAGTAAGTTTATAATGTACTAGAAAGTTATTACAGTATGTTTTCATAATACACCAAACTCTTATTTCAAAACACCAAGGAATATTCTCAGGATATGAACCCCTTTAAACTCTCTCTGCTTGCAAATTATATAATGTTCCTCTTTGCCCAGCCATTCTTGTCTTTTTGGCAGGTGCTGAGGAGCCTGTCATCCCAATAAATCCTTTTAGATGCCATTTAGAGGTCAGAACATTAACCTCACCTCACACATTCATGTCTCTGACCCCGCAATATGACAGACAAAAAACAAATGACTAGGAACGAAATGAGAGTGGACAGTGCAAACGGCACAAACACCAGCAGTCAGTAAAGCCATTACAGATTACAGGGTACTTTAATTACTCTCTGTGACCCACTTTCCATAGGCTACGGGTCACCTTGACCCCAGCTGGACTTGAGGCCTTGGGGGAAAAAAATACATGTTGACACTACAGAAACTTTTGGAGCAAGTCAATAAGCAATAAACATTGAGGGGAAAAGTTTTTTAAATTTTTTTATGATTATGCAAAGCAATATTATGCGAATTTAATACAGTGAGAGTGTTAGTAGAAAAATGCACAGTTCCCTAACATTATTTAAAGTAATGCATAATGTATTTGTTTTCAAATGTGTGCACCGCTCATACAGAGAAAACATTGTTAAACATTAACATTTAAATCACCCTGTAGAGAATACAGCAGCCGTTACTGAACATTTGAAGAATAATGTTTGTCTTTAGTCTAGAAAACATCTACATATAGAAAACATCCTAAATTAGTGATTATTATGATTTTCTTTAAGATCTACACTCTTAAAAATAAAGCATTTATGGTTCCACAAAGCATCTTTAACACCCAAAGAATCTTTCCATTACACAAAAGCTTCTTTATTTATAGTAGAAAAAGGTTCTTTGGATTATTAAATTGTTCTTCACACAAAGAAAAATTCTTTTAAGAATTGTTCAATGAAAGGTTCTTTGGGGAACCAAAAATTGTTCTTCTAAAACCTCTATTGGAATAGTTCCACCAAAAATTAAAATTTGCTGAAGATTTACTTACCCTCTGGCCATCCAAGATGTAGACAAGTTTGTTTCTTCATCTGAACAGATTTGGATAAATTTATCATTACATCACTTGCTCACCAATGGATCCTCTGCAGTGAATGGGTGCCGTCAGAATGAGAGTCCAAACAGCTGATAAAAACATCACAATAATCCACAAGTAGTCCACACGATACCAATCCATCAATTAACATCCTGTGAAATGAAAAGCTGCATGTTTGTAAAAAAAATCCATCACTAAGACATTTTCATTTTAAACTCACCAAAATATGAGTCCATAATCCGTAATAACGGTTCCTCCATTGAAAAAGTCCATCCCTTGTTGTCCTCTCACATCAAAATCCACCCACATATTTGTTTAGAACTGTTTTCACTTGTAAACTGTGTTTGATCTGTGCATATTTCTCCCCTGATTCAGATGAGATCATTTTATACAGGAGAAAGCAATATTATGGACAGAGGACTTGAGCTTGAAGTTCATCTTGATGGATTTGTTTCTTACAAACACGCAGCTTTTCAATTCAAAAGACGTTCATTGATGGACTGGAGTCATGTGGATTACTTGTGGATTATTGTGATGTTTTTATCAGCTGTTTGGACTCTCATTCTGACGGCACCCATTCACTGCAAAGCATTCATCGGAAATTTCTTCAAACCTGTTCAGATTAAATTAACCTACAGTATAGGATGTCCTGAGGGTGGATTAATTTTTCAGCAAATTTTCATTTATTGGTGAACTATTCCTTTAAGAGTTTATTATGTGCTTGGTAGCTGTCTTTGACCTTACCTTTGCTGTAAAGTTTAGAAAGATGTTCACTAGCAAAAACACTGTATGAATAGTGTGCTTTTGTGCCTCAAAGTACGCACGTACAGCAGAAAAATAGTTTGTTAACACTGATTTGAGCTGTCTTTGGTTCCTTGAGTGCTTAGGAGAAACAGAAATAGCTCGAGTGGCACTTATCATGTACTCTACATTTGTAACAGCACAGCAATAACTATCCATAACGAGCATCTCTATTTTTCAGCGTCTAACCAACCACCTAAAAAACACACTCAGAAACAAGATCCATCTTATCTACTTCCTTATTCATCACTGATAAACGTGCGTAAGAGACACTTATATGTGGGCTTAATCATTTTAATGACGAAACCTGTTCTCCAGAGTCCTCCAGGCTCTAGTGGCTCATCACTAATTGGATTAATGATTGTTATCTACACCCAAAGTGGACAACAGCAGTTTAATAAATCATCTGGTAATTGTACTAAAGCATAGTATTTTTGTTTTGTGGGTGATGAAACACTTTATCTCCATTAGAGGGAATCAGAGATAACAGCAAAGTAATCATAAATACACAATACAAGATAAGCTACATTATAAATGCTGCATTGATAACGACTGTTAATTTCAATTAACAGTCGCATATTTGTTCAAATCAATCAATCAATTTATCGCAGTAGTGACACTAACTTTTTCAGCAGCTCCTGGAAGTGATTTTTTAATTATTTGATCTCTATTTGCGTTTTATTCCTGTGATGGCAAAGCTGATTTTTCAGCATCATTACTCCAGTCTTCAGTGTCAGATGGGCCTTCAGAAATCATTTTAATATGATGATTTGGTGCTGATGAAATATTACTTATTATCAATGTAAAAAACAGTTGTGCTGCTTTTTTGTGGAAACAAAACCTGACTGATGCCTTTATTGAAGTATTTATATTGTTATTTTTCCCACCGTTTCAGTCTTACAGAGTATCTTTTTTAAAATCAAAAACGAATTTAGTTATTTTCTAAATTAATTTTTTATTGTTCTCTTCTTTCCTGCATGTCTGTTCTAGTCTGTTTAGCTATCTATTTTTTTTAACCAAACTTGGCATTGTGTACTACGAATACGGTTTGCTCTTATGACAAATTGCTTATGATGTTCCTCTTTTGTGAGTCAATTTGGTTAAAACCATCTGCTAAATATAAATGTAAATATGCTACTTTCTGATCAACATCAGTAGTGTAGAAAACGTAACTTTGTAAACGTAAGTGATTAAAGTTTGTTAATTGAAAATAGTGAGTAGCTAATCAGGAGGCAGATTTATGAACACGACCTTTGGGTTGCCCTATAAATGAACATTAGCCACATATTTCAATAAATCACCAGGCAGGGGTTACAGCACATCAGATGTGCAAAATGCATGTCTTCAATCTCACTGACACTCTTAAAGAGAACAGCGAAGGAACAGGTAGAGATGTTTGCCTTACATTTTTATTTACGATGATTTTGTTTATAAAAGAGATAATAGATGGAAAAAATCCTTATTACAAAGATATTCTTTACTAATTTTATGGAAGGGTTAAAAGACGATTAATATTCAGTAATATTATTGATTTAACTGCACTAACACTTCTGGATGAGAACAACATTTTAGCTGAATTGAGCTGAAAAATGACACTTTTTCCTTCTGTAGAGTTGCTTATAACTGAACTGAAATCATACTATAATTGATGCACATTGCGACAATGACAGAGCTAACTGATTCAACATTGAGCTAAATTAAGCTGAATAATGACACTATTGTCTTCTTTACAGATGGTTTTCATAATTGATGCATTTTACAACATTCAAATTATTTTCCTGTTTTATTCATGTGAAGCTGCTTTAAAACAATCTTGTATAAAGTGGTACATAAACATATACTACATATTTTCACCACCAACTACCCAACACTAAATATGACCCTCAATATTTGCACAGCTTTGGATGTACATCTAAGGATAGATACGTTTTGTACCTGCACATGCAACTCTTGCAAGCAAAAGAATATTTCAAGGTCTCTTCAGAGAAGTCCTTGACTCAGTCAAGTTTATGCAGAAGTGTGAGCTATAATTACCATCCACATGCAGATTCCAAATTGAATCATGTTTGTTGTCAAGCTCTTAATAAGATCCTATAATTAAAAATTCCTCTATAGCATAATCACAGCAGTGGGCCGGTCCGTTCAGGATCAAATTAGGTTAGTTTTTTTTTATTTTTTAGATGTATTTAATTGTTGGGCTCTCAAGTACAAAAATACAAACTAGTGAATAGGTCAAATGCATATGCACACACAGAGATTTGACCTTCAAGTATTGCCTTTACCTGTACACAAAACACATTAAATCCTGCACATACTGTATATGCATTAAATGTAGAATTCATTAAAAAAATAAAATTTGTTGAAAATTTACTGATACTCTGGACATTTAAGATACAGATGAGTTTGTTTCTTTATCGGAACAGATTTGGAGTAATTTAGCCTTACATCACTTGCTCACCAGTGGATCCTATGCAGTGAATGGGTGCCGTCAGAATTAACTGTCACCTCTGGCCAAAATAGTCCATAACCCAAAATAACTCTTCTTCCAGTGAAAAGGTCTATCCCATGTTATCCTCTCACATCAAAATCAATAGACATATTTGTTTAGAACTGTTTTTGCTTTTAAATCTGTGCATATTTCTCACCTGATTTAGATGAGATAAAGCAATATTATGGATAGAGGACTTCACAATACATTTATTGATGGACTGGTGTCATGTGGATTATTGTGATGTTTTTATCAGCTGTTTGAACTCTCATTCTGACAGCACCCATTCACGGCAGAGGATCCGTTGGTGGAGTATACTTTCATTTTTGGGTGAACTATTCCTTTAACAAAGAAACACACATCAAGCATAGCGTTAGTTCTGGCAGGTCACGTTAGTCAAGCTCGCATCAGCTGACTCTCAGCTGATCCCCATCTACCTATAGGAATACGACAACTATCTAAGCATTCATATATAAGGTCCCTCAGTATTATCAGCAGTTTTCGCATTGCTCAATAGCTAATTACCCTCCTCCATCCCCAGCTCCGCCTCTGTCAGTCGGGATTCAGCCTTCTGATTCTCAGTTGAATCAGACTAATTCTAAAATGTGTACATAAAATTATTGAACTTTAACATATCTGCAATACATTTATGTTGGTTCTGTTATGTTTACCCTGGATGGGGGTTATAGCTGCTCTCCCTGCTCTCATCCATGCTAGGCTGCATGGATGCGCAGGGAGTTCTTGCCCAGAACAGAACCATACCGCCAATCCAAACTGTATGCTAATAGTCAATCATCTTTGACGATAGTGGTCCTGACAGAAATAATG
>NW_015662000.1:469768-482071 GCF_001515625.1 Sinocyclocheilus rhinocerous | reverse complement strand
CATTGCTCAATAGCTAATTACCCTCCTCCATCCCCAGCTCCTCCTCTGTCAGTCAGGATTCAGCCTTCTGATTCTCCTTTGAATCAGACTACTTCTAAAATGTGTACATAAAATGATTGAACTTTAACGATATCTGCAATGCATTTATGTTGGTTCTGTTCTGTTTACCCCGGGGGGTTATCGCTGCTCTCCCTGCTCTTTTCCATGCTATGCTGCATGGATGCACAGGGAGTTCTTGCCCAGAACAGAACCATACCGCCAATCCAAACTGTATGCTAATTGTCAATCATCTTTGACGATAGTGGTTCTGACAGAAATATGGATTGAAGTTCTAAATTATTACAAGTTCTAAATTAACTATGTCCTTTTTGTATCTTATGACATTCCACCTTCAGTATTATAACAGCACTATTATTCCACAAAGTGCAATCTTGATATGCCATATTGACATAATGAGAACACTTCAAGGTGAAGCTTTGATTGATTTGACTATAAATGAACAAAAACTCAGTCTCTATGAAGTCACTGATACCATTTTTAGAAGAGCTGATCGAATCACGCATCTGATGTTCCCTGGCTTGAGCTTTATGGATGGCCCATTTGGATCAGGGCTGTTAATCACAGCAGGTCAAATTATGATGCATAAAATTAAGATTTTATTGCCACTAAGGGACAAAGAGAGTAAATTACATTTCAAACCTGGTTAAGTGCGTAGAATAACTCTCTGGCGACTGGGTGGTGATCATGTATTCCACAATGACAAAAGCATTTATGGCTGTAATAAATACTGCAATCAAAATTCAAGTAAATATTCCTTCTCATGTCTTTCAGAAGGATAGTCCAAGAGCAAACAACACAGATGGTTAGATAATGAGGATTCTTAATGAAAATTGGACGTCTATTTTTCCGTGACTCTCAATATTTTAAATCTGGCTTTAGTGTTTGGTTTTGGAGTTCACAGCACTGAACGCAAAGACCTTTACATCATTAGGTTAAAAAACATCAGTGCACTCAACAGCTCTGACATTTTAATTTGCAATCCATATGAGATGTAATTCAAAAGAGGCACAAAAACACAGGAACCAGGCCTAAATTATTATAATTCAGAGAATCTCAATTAAAAAAAACAAAACAAAAAAAAACTGTAGAGGCTGGTCCTTTGAAATGTACCTATTCATTTTTGGAGAAAAGAAACAGCATAACTCTATTAAAAACCAGCAATTAGAGGAATACATCTTTAAGCAAGAAATGCAGGAAATCTAATACATCTTATCAGTTTCTCATCCACAAAATTGTCTGTGTGTGCAATATAGCTGAGACTGCAAGACACACGAAAACGTTAAATTAACTGAAATGAACACCAACAATTTTTCACTGAAATTATGAAATGTAGCCTATTTTTTTTAGAGAATCTTTGAAGCCGAAATGACAATGTACATTATTTTGCAATGAAACAGCAAGATTCCCGGGCACTAAAAATGCTAAACTAAACAAAGAATTCTAGTTAGGCTGTGCAGTCAAGCTAATTTGATATAACTACTGGATGCTTATAGTTCCCTGTTGACCAACATACAGTTTCATTCTGGTTCAGGGAGTTTTATGATGGTTAACGGCATGCTGTATTTGTGTTGGCCTAACAGTTTAATGTTTACTGGAGTCAGTAAAATTTTTTATTAAGTTTTTTGAAAGAAATTAATATTTTATTTAGCAAGAATTAATTAATCAAACTAACATTTATAATCCTACAAAATCCTAAATTATGCTGTTCTTCTAAACTTTCTATATGAATTATTTTTTTTTTTTTCATTATTATGGTTTAAGTAAGACATAATATACATCCAGTTGGTTATCACAGAATTAGTCTCATGTAGCCAGACCTTCAGACTGATGGCAGAAGGTCTGGGAATCATGGCCGCTTTGAAAGGCCAAGGCCTACCCAAGAGGCCATATGACTGACAGGCAAAGCAACCAATCACATTTCGTTTTGTGCTGCGTCATGTTTAGAGTTGTGGAAATGTCCCCACAATAACAGAGCGGTATGTAAAACTCTTGGACATATTGTCAATATGTCTATGCCGCAAACTTTAAATATTTCACATACTTTTGAAAATCCAGCGTTTAGCTGATCCTGATAAGCGCTCATCTTCACAGTTGTAAACACAACAGCTTTCATCTTCCATGAGAGGGTTTGGCGTCACGGCTTCTTTGTTTCCAGGCGGAACATTAAAGAACACACACATCTTCCGGAAATCCTGTATAATTCAACCAATCCGATGATGACTTCAAAACTCCTGAAGTGTTTCCAATTTTGAGTGCGATATGCGTCAGACGTTCAGCCAATTGTCCGTGGGCATGACGTCTGAGGCTGAGACTATCACAGAATAAACCCCGACAGGGTGATCAGGGGGCTGTTTCATAAAAGATGCTAAGAAAAGCAGGGATTAAAGTCCGAAACCTGACTTGAAATAACCTAACAAATCAATCGAGGCTAAAGTGGTTCCATAAATGACAATTTAAGTTCACGCAATCTCACTAATTCTATCCGGGTTCAATGAGTCAAGATAATTTGATGACCTCGCTTATTTTTAAGCAGTCTATACTGTCGATCATGGATCAATCGATCCACCATGGCAAACAGCGAATATATTCGTGTTGGTTAATGCATTTGAGACATTATGTTTTCCTCAGTGCATAACTGACATGCCATAGGTATATTCTTCATCTTTAAATGTTAGAAAGTCATAAAAATATATCCATTTTGCCGAGGCTTATGTGAGTGAACGAGCGCTGCTGCGCCCACGCGCCCTAAACAGATGGAGCGCAATAATTTTGTTATGTATGTACATTTTGCTGCTAATGTGACATTATTTTACGATAGCAGTAACTGTAAATCAAATGTAAGCTCTAATACAGTCCTAATTAGTAGCTTAAATGAGTTAATGTGTATTCCTCTTACCAGTTAGAATGTGTCTGTTTTCTATTATTTATTTCATTTTTAAGTTAGTGATTTTACCCTTTAATTTAGTGTTTTAATGCTTTAAAAAGCAATTTTAGATTGTAATGTTTTAATGTTCTACTAATAACCACAAAATGTAGAACTGTCATAAAACCAGAGAGAAAGGCTGCATGGCTAGAAACTGCTGATCAACTGAATGCGCGAGTAGCAACCATGTTAAAATGTTTTCATATATCTTAAAACAATGGTATTAATTCTTGGGCACAATACATTAAATAAAGTCTGATGTAGCCTATATTTTTATTTATTTGATTTATTTAAGTTGCATTTTCTGTATACTTTTATTTTTTGACTGATAATAAAGTCAATTAATTGTATGTGAGAGTCAGCGTAATATTGCGTTCCTATTGGTCAGTGTTAGAGGAGCTCAGCTTAGCCTGACAGTTAGCCTGCCCTGGATCAGGTTAGTTTCTCAGCATAAGATGCCACAGTGACTAAGCTTGAGCTATGGTAAATTTGCTTATGAAACCAAATCAAGTGACAATTAGTCAGACTAACTAAAATAAGCCTGGCTTATTTAGTAAAGTTGTTTTATGAAACAGGCCCCAGGCCCTCGACACGAAACAGCTGACATATTTTATTAGCTCACTAAACGCAAAGCTCCCACAAAGAACAGTTGCTAGCAAGCAACTTTTAGCCTAGAAAAATGAACAAATTCAAACTAGATGAACATTTAAGTTTATGAGACGAGTCGCATTTATTTCATGCACTATACAAATGTGAAATAATATTTAAAGTTTAAAAAACAAAAACAATAAAACAGTTATTTTAAATTATTGATTGATTAATTTATATATTTTTTCTCAATACTGTATCTTTGATCAAATAAATACAGCATAAATGCTAATACAGCAAATTATCAGAACTGTTTATTTATTTATTTATTCTTTCATTCATTTTTTGTGTGTTGAAACCTGAAATGCACAATTAGTGACACAGGGCGACACCATTTAGATCAGTTTTATGCTGAAGAGTCCCTATCAAGTCAGTATAAATATCAACATCATGTATGTCTGAAGGACTGAAGTCTGTAATGACATTTCCACCAAGCGGTATGGTTCAGTACAGTACAGTACGGTATGCAATTATTTCTGTTTCCATTGTCAGAAGTTGTGAATGGTACCAAAATAGAGAACCGTACTGTACTACTTTTTTGGGACCCTTCCGTTGGGGTACGTAGCACATTAGTCCAGTACCTAAAGGGTGGAGCTAGAGTCACTGCAGAACAATGATTGGTTGACAGAGAATCGTCACCTGAGCGTGCTACAAGGGGAATAAAGCGTCTCTTTCACTCGTTCTGCCATGCTGATCATGCATGTTGGGCTTGTTTACAATGCAAACACAAAAAATATATAACAGTGTGTTTTAGAATTTTGTATTTTCACACACATACACACAGACAATGTTGCGCTTCTTCTTTGTGCGAGAATGAAATCGATCACTACTTTCCGGCATACATCACGCCTATCAATTAATGATACTGTTGACGGTGGAAACGCAAGCCGGATCAGGGTGTACCTTCCCAGTCGTACTGTACTGTACTGTACCATCCCGCTCGGTGGAAACGTTCAGGTACAACATGAGCTCACAGATGTAATCAGTCTGCTGTTTTATTTCAACTGTTACTTCTTACAAGGCTTCTGTAAACATTTAGTTCATTTGCAGGGTTACAATTCAACTAAGCTTAATGATGCAGTGCTCAAATTTTTGCATAAATTGTAACTTGGAACCAATTATTCCACAATAGGCTACATTTTAACCTACACACAGCTGGTACAACAGTCCCCAGTGCCAAAAAAACTAAAACATATGCAACAAACCTTCCTATTCATGGCATCATTTCTTCTAACACTCATTACAACACTACATTTCAGTAAAACTGGCTGATGTTGAGGCTGTGTTCAACAGCATGCATTTGCTGCATGCTCCACTTACGCAGTGAGGCTATTCTGCACTGAAAATGAATAGTCCCATCCGTCTTCTGCGCTCAGCAAACCAACCCAGTAATGGAGGCCCAAGGTGCTGCATGGTTGGCCTCACAATCTGTTTTCATTTGGATGGCATTTTATTATATACGAGATGTATCTCCACCTGACGTAAAGTAGAAGACCCAGACACCTTCAGTGCTGTCAAAACTTCAAATGACAGGATGAGGAAAATGAGGACGAATCGATATAAACAAACACAGGAGCTAAAAATAATGAAACATCCACCTGAACAAGCGCACACACACAGAGAAGACGCCTGAAATCAAGCCCATGATGATGCTCTTTAAAACAAATTATCTGAACGTAGTGCTCCTGGCCTAAAGCCAACCAAATTTGCTGTGTTTCAGAAAGAATTCAAACATTCCTCACATTATTTTCCAGTGCGGCCAATGAAACTCAACTCCCTAGTCTATTACCATCCTGGCCGCTGGCCAGAATAAATGCGCACAAAGTGAGAAAAGGAGTTTTTCAGATGAAGGAAAGAGGCTGAGCATTACCAGACTGAGAAGGCAAACAAATCACATCTCAGTCCAATTCTTCTCCAGAGACTTCTTTGCCTCTTCACTGCCACATGACCAAAACGAAAGCACGTCAATCTAATGAAGGATGACTGAGGAGTATTGGTCTTGGTGGTATGTGACGTGAGGCTTTGGGTGGGCTTTCATCATGCTGTCCACTCATCAGGGAAAATGTCAATTGGATTCAGCTTTCTACCACCTGCTCTCTACTTTCTGACTGAACTGGAGCCTATGGTCAGCAGACTCCTGTGAGCACATTCCTCTTAACTGCATATGTTTATAAAAAGTCCATTATTAAGCTTCCCATGGAATAATAGTTGAGTCAGCTACATGCACTTCCTCAGAGGAGAGAAGCCTACTGCTGAGAGTGCATCTCAATTTTCTCTGAAAGGTGTCGAATATACTCTCCGGTCCACAGATCCAGAGAACCCAGAGGAGTTTTCTATTTGGTGAGGAAAGAGTTGAAAGGCGTGAGAGTGAAAAAGAGAAGTGTGTGACTGAAAAAGCAGGGTGGTATAGTTGGGCTGGATGTTAAAGTGATAGTTGACTTAAAAATAAAAACTCACCCTCACTTTTCGTTCTGTGAAACAAAAAAACAAAACAAAACAAAGATACTTACAAAGTTTTTTTTTTTTTAACAAATGACAGTTTTTAATGACAACAGCTGTTAAGTTTTAAGAACTAAAATAGATAAATATATATAGATAGATTAATATATATATAGAAAGATAGATAGATCGTTTGCATGATCCAGTCAGCTCTTAAAGTGACAGCAGTTTAATATTCCTGCTGTCTGTCATTCATGTTAATCAAACAACAAAAGAGAGAAAATCTCTCATTGCTCCTGCTCTTGACTAAATCACTTTTGTACTTAGAAGAAATATATATTTAATTTACACAACGAAGAATATGCAATGTTTTTATACATTTAATTTGTACAATGTATGAAGAATTTCTTATTTATTTGTTCTATTGTAGTTTTTTGTCCTGTTGCTTCTAATTAGTTTCTTATTATTATTTAAATCGCTGACTGTTTACTTGTCTTCAGTGAGCAGTGACAAAAATTATGACATTTCTATGGTATCAAAAATGTTGATATCATAAAGACCTTATTTAAGGCAAAAATAATATCAGGATATAAAATTTTGGTCATATCGCCCACCCCTTGGTAGAAAAGATGGAAAAGTTTTGCATAAGACTCTTCAAATGTGACTTTTGTGTTACCTCTGACTTACAGCTTTAAGAACCGCATTTAAATTACAGCATTTATTTTAAATAAATGTATCTTTTATTCAGTTGCCATATAATTAGTGTGACATCAGCTTGTTTGAATCGTTTTGAAGACTATTAAATCCTTTAACTTAACATGAAACAATGCTTTCATGGAACTGTCCATCTGAAAAAATTAAATTGCAATTTCTGCAATATTTAACAAAGAAAGTCAAGAACATTCAGTTCTCGCACCACTGAAAAAAAGGGAGTTTACACTGAAATTAAGGGGCATTTTCTTTCATTATTAACGTCATCATTCATACATAAACTATAGATTTCCCAGACGGAGGGCACCAGAACTTATATTTCAAACCATTTGTCTTGTTGTTTTCCCCCAAGACTCATTCTGACAAAAGTATTTGTGTACTTAAAACAATATTTGATCTTCTGTAATCCTGTAAAGTTCTTAAGGTTAAACGCTGTGTTTACCAGCATCGGGATCATGTTGACAAATTATAATTTGCTTGATGATAATAAAGATAAATACCTGCAGAGTAGGTTAATGGGGCTTCGTGTGTCCTGAACGATATTGCAGGTTTTTTTGTTTCCTATGGTTTTGCATTTTATAATCTCCATCTCCTCTAATGAATGCAGAGTGAAGTCATTCGTCAAAGTGGATGTCTGATGGATCATCGGGGGTTTATCTATCGGGGGTTAATGTTCATAGCGTACATCATGACTGAACTTAATTTGCTGTAAAGTTGCTTTGCAATGATTTGTATCGTGAAAAGCGCTGTACAAATAAACTTGACTTGACTTGACTTGACTTATCTATGCGCTAGGTGCCATAGCTGAGAATATAACAACCACGCTTGCCTCGCAACACTTCACAGCGACCTTCATTTGCATGTTCTTTGAGGGGCATTCTAGGGATCACTCAGCCGATTCAATGTCTTTGTTTTCTTTTCTGAACCCTTAGTAAGTTTAATATAATGATTCTTTGAAGAGGGTGAGCAATCAATAACTCGTCCTAAAGCTCATTTAATACACTCATGGATTTAATTGGAAGGTTAAAGAGAAAACATTTATCCAGGGAAATGATATCAGTTTCTGTATTACACTCGGGTTTAGATAAATTTTATTATTGGTCTGGGGACAAAGTGGAAAATGAAAATTTATTTTGAGAGATAGAACTTTTCAGAAAACGCTTAGTATTACAGTAGTGTCAAAGTCATTCCCACACATGATCAATACATCCTGGTTCAGGTCATTCAAATGTAGCGGTAGCATTCAACCACTAGATTATGCTTTTTACGAATGATACAAGCTATGATTTTGTTTGCATTGTATGTGTTTCCAAACTAAACTAACTAAAATGAACATTCGTATTGAATTTTATTATATTATTAATTTATTAATACATTATAATATTCATTTAATGTATTAAAGGAGTAATAGAATATAATTAAATTATTTTTTGTGATTAAGCTATCCCGTTTGTGCATTTATGCAAAATGTATTTAGGCCCTGTTTACACTAGTGCGTTTTCGTTTTAAAACGGCGTTTTAAAATGAAAACGATCCTCGTCTACACTGGTGTTATCACTGCGTTTCAGAAACAATCTCCGTCTACACTACACGACCGAAAATGCATGTCACATGACCATTCATGCAGGTACAACCATAGATATGTATAGGTAGATTCCCTATTATTTAGATTGCGGACTCGTCTGCGTGCTTGGAGCGGTCGAATGGGGAATCTACCTATACATATCTATAGGTATAACAATGAGCATGATGCTATTGTTTACACGGTCGTCAGGGATACGCAGAGAGAATGTGGGCACTAGGCAGCCATACCATCGTTTTCAAAAGTCTCCGTTTTGGTCCATTTACACTGAAACGCAACCCCGGAGTTTTCAAACTAAAACGGGGTCTGCAGCGTTTTCAAAAGTCTCCATTTTCGAGGCTCGAAAACGCCGGAGTAGTGTAAACGACAGGCGTAACCGTAGCAAAAGTTATGCGTTTTAAAATGAAAACGCACTAGTGTAAACGGGGCCTGAGTTTATGCTACCATGGAAGACCAATGGTTAATATAAATAAAACTCTAACAGTCAGAATAATTACACTTAGCCATATAAAAATGAGGTTGTTACAATTTTTACAGATGTTACTGTTTTTAATAATGAACATAAATTTACATCTTTATGCTAAACACTAGCCACTAGCTACTGTACCACTAGCTACTGTCAAATGTGCATAAGCAACATGTGCATAAAAATGTTATATTATTAATACTGCAGCCTGCACTGCATGAAAACTGTGCTGAAGATACGCATCATCACAGTCAGGCAACACAAATCTGTTTCATGACTTGAAACAATATCACTCATTATAACATGCAGAAAGAAATTATTTATTCTATTAAGATATTTATTCTGTTAAGGAAAAATGACTGAAAAAGTGTAAAGACGTCAAAAACGTGAATCGTTTGTCATGTTCTGACCATAAAGAGTAGTTTAAAACCACAATTAACAGTCTGGTTTCTATAACTTTCCCTTAGGAGCAAAAGTCTGCCTTTAAACTTGAAAGTTTTTGAAACATTTTTTTATCGTGATAATTATTGATATTGACTGATTTGAAAAAAAGTAATTTTTTATTGTGATATTTTTTTGGCCATATCGCCCAGCCCTATTATTAATTAATTCTGGAATGTAACAAGTGTCATAATGAATGAGTCATTTAATCACTCATTCAACAAATTTGTTCAGAAACACAGCACTATTAAGGAACAAAGCAAAACTTGAAGCACTGAATCGTACAAAAATGCAGAAACAAAACAAAACAAACAACATTTTGTTCATTGGAGAGATGAAACAGAAGAACCATTTTAGGTTCAACTTCAACTTTACGCTCATTTTAATAATCATTTTAACATTTTAATAATCTAAATAACCTTTGATCCATAGATGTTAAAGGTTCTTCATGGAACCATAGATGCCAATAAATACTTTTCTTTTTTTTAAGGTGCTGTATATCATTTTTTTACTGTATTAAAGCATGAAAATACCATAATTACATTTGCAGTTATTTATGAAACATGCTAAGTTCACATAATAGTTTTCTCCGAAAAACAATGTCTGTGTGATTCCACCCACTGCCAATTTACCCAACAGTATTTCGAGACCCCGGGTTGCCAGTTGGCGGAAAACACAGGGTATTGCAGCCATTAAACTGCATCAGAGATAAATGCCTAAAAAGCCTTGGCATCCATCTAAAAAGCTCTATGACCAGAGGCATTTAAATGTACATTAACAAACAGTGTTAGGCTCATCGCCTTCCATTGTCAGTTGCACTCGTTCCTGTTGCCTGTCCCTAATCTGGCAACATGCATGCACATTGAGTCTAAGGGCCCTATTTTTACGATCTAAGCACATGGTCTAAAGCGCACGACGCAGGTGCACTCAGGGCGTGTCCGAATCCACTTTTGCTAGTTTAACGACGGGAAAACGGTCGGCGCGCCCGGGCGCATGGTCTAAATGGGTTGTCCCTATTCTCTTAATGAGTAATGGGTGTTTTTTGGGCGTAACGTGCAATAAACCAATCAGAGTCTCATCTCCCATCCCCTTTAAAAGCCAGTTGCGCTCGCGCCATGGCGGGTTCGCTATTTACATGACAGAATGTAATTTTTCATTTTTTAAAATGTTTGTGTGCTGCTGCGTGTCCCTGTGTGTGTAATAAGCAAAGTGTATGCGCGTTGTGCACCCGCCTATAGGCGCATATTACTAACGCGCTCTTTAAATAACAAAGAAAAAATATTGCGCCAGACTTTAGACCAGGTTTGAGTTGGTCTATGGCACAGTCTATTTTCAGTTCCTCAAAATAGCAACGCGCCAACAATGCGCCTGAACACACCTCTTTTTTAGACCAGCACGCCCATGGGCACACAAATGGGCGCAAATGCATTTGCTATTTAAACAACGCGGCGCAGGACGGGAAAATGAGAACTGCGTCGGGCTGAAACTAGCAAAAACACTTGCGCCGCATTGCGCCGGGTGTATGATAGGGCCCTAAGAAGGAGGGAGCGAAATAAACAATATTTTGAATTTGGACTGCAGTACCCATTTCAACCGCGAGCTGTCAATATTACATATCAACGCAACACACCTTTAAGTCATTTGTTTAGTTTTGTTTAACAAAAACAGTTCTAAAGTAACTTGCAATATTGTGCCTAAAATATGTTCTTTTATGCACTAAACCAGACTGCATATGGTACAAAAATGATATGTAGATGGGTTTGCGGTTTGGCAGACAGAGAAAAATAGACGATGTCTTGCGGCATGTCAGCGATAATTAAAGTGTGCATTAATTTAACCGGGTTTAGTCATACCATATGCAACAATGGCTTTTCAGAGATGTTATTCTTGAGTGACGAGCCAGATGCTGCATTCATTTCAGTTCTTTCATTCTTCATCTCTTTCATGTTTAGGTTCTCAATTTGCTTTTTGAGCATCAGTCCCTGAAATGCCATAGTGCAGACTATCAATACAGTCACTGAATAAACTGCATTATTATGTCTTTAAGAGACGGCACAGGGCTCTTTTGAAACATCATAAATTAATCTAATATCCTTAAATTGTCAGGAACTGTCAATGCATGCTTTTCAGTATTTAACCACTGTATGCCTAAAACGTGAAGCCAAAAATGTCATATGCCTTCAATAAAATATAAACATGTTTTGTGCTGAGAAAAACACTTGTATAAGTCAGTATTAACAGCAGAAATTCACTGTGCTTAATGGAGCCCAATACACATTGAATGAATCCGTACAGGTGTTTAAAGCACTCAGAGGTGTATAGATGTTAAAAGCAGTGGATATGAGCCCTGCTCATGACAGGATCCATTTCTCAAATGGGGGATGATGTGAGTGATGCACTCCAAAACCAGCAGCTACCATATCAGCAAAGAGATTCCACCTGCCTCCATGTTCCATTTTATTTACGGCTAAATACCTACTTCTCACGATTTAGACGCGAGTCAATGCAACCACTAATTATGTTGTATTCACCAAGGTACCATTCAAAGCAGGTCTAATTTCAACAAATACAACGAAACTAATTGCACATTCTGTCACGAAATATTTGCATGATATTACATCAGATGAAATTCAGTCTTTATAAATTCAGTCTTTTTAAATGCTATAAAGTATATATATATATATATATATATGGGCCATTCTACAGAATTGGTCCAAAGTCAGAGTTCTGAAAAGTTACATATAAAAACTAAATGTTATAGAATAACTCCCAAAAAAGTGTGCTTAATAGCAGAAAAAAGGTGTTCGGTTGTGACGTTCCATAAAGTTACACACAGATTTTCAGATTTTTGAAAACAATTTACCTCAAAATGATGAGACCTATCTACTCACACCTTATAGCTATGAGAGAGGGGGACACAGGAATATTTCCTGATCATAAATTTAGGGGTGTAGTTAAAATCAGTCTCAGCCAATGGACTAAAACATACACTGTTTCAGTAGTGACATGAAAAATGCGGGACAGTTTTTTTTT
>NW_015662000.1:464424-468450 GCF_001515625.1 Sinocyclocheilus rhinocerous | reverse complement strand
AGAATAACTCGAATAACTCCCAAAAAAGTGTGCTTAATAGCAGAAAAAAGGTGTTCGGTTGTGACGTTCCCACACAGATTACATAGTTTCATAATTTACAAAGAAAATATAAAGTTTTTTTTGAACTTCACTTTTTAAAATAATTAAAAAGATACTTAAAAAAAACAACAACAACAGAAAAAAAAATACCAAAATTATTTCAATATCATTTTCAGAAGCTGAAATTTAGGGGTTAGGGTTCGGGACAGCCACCTCCCAATTGAAAGTACCCAATAAATGATGATTTTATATTTATTAAGCTTAGTAATATTTTAATTTAGCTATTAATAATGTTATTGTGCATTTCAATAGATAATAGAAGGATCTTAGTAAACATCTAAGATTTGAATACTTAAATGCTTTTTAAATGTGTTCTTTGGTTATGGGACAGCAGTTTGCACCAATTCTGTAGAATGGCCCATATATACTGTGTGTGTGTATATATATATAAATACTTACATATTAATATTATAAATTATTATAAATAAATAATAATTAATATATAATAATATGTAAGAAATAAAAGTATGAACAAATTATTAATACTTTAATAAGTATAATATATAAATATTTTAAAAAGCATACTTTTACTATTTGCTACATTACTACAACTATTGAATGAAGATAATTCAAAAACTTACCTATATCTTTGAATTATCTTAATTTGGCTTCACGTGACTTTTTCTCAGCAAAAATATTATAGATATACACACTATGTGATTAACTGATTGCCACATCAACTTATTGTTATTAAATTAGTTTCATACCAATAATAGATTGAAAATCTATATTTTAAGGATGACAAAATATCGCATCCAGGTTTTCATTTCAACTTCAATCCAGTTTCGTCTGTGAGGCAATCGATGTAACAAGCACAAGTTCACACTCTTCACTGACAAAATTCAATACGGAGCCTTGTTTTTTTTTCTTCTGTAGATTGGATCCTACATGATTAATATGGGGATTTTAAATTAGGTCGCATCTGGAACAGACAAAAGAACCCCACAGCCTGACCCACCTCCGGTTTTGTTGAACAACAGCTTGTTTCGCACAGCATGCCTGAACCATGCAATATTTATACCTGACTTGACAGGTAACTTGAGCACATCTACAGAGGCAATCATCTTCATGAATTAAGATGAAAATCAAATGGCATCACCAGACATAGAGAACAGCCTTTCAAGACTGCCACAATCAGAAAGGGGAGGGTTACAGTGTTTCGTATGGCACAGAAATGTTCATTCTCTCTGGAGATGTTGCTCATATAACGTCTTGTCTGTGCAATCTGAGCTCAGTGGAATGGATAGTATAATTCCATATGAATTTCAGATGAAAAAAAAAAATTCCAGCATACTGTAGTTACATTACAAAAAACAACTATGATTGGACTGCATAGCTGGTTTTGAACATCCTATTATAGAAATCTATATATTATTAAGTACATTTGTTGTACTTGCCTGAATGTGTTTTTGTAAATTTAGTAGCAGATAATTAATCTTTTCAGACACCTGAGATGCCCTTGATGATTGCCTGAAGGAAGAGATAAAATTAGATTTTATATTTGAGAAGAAGCTAAGAACAAGTTATTTATAAGCATTCTAGAGCTACAAATCTGGAATATGGTTATTAGACACTTGATATATACAATAAATGTGAACAATATTTATGTGAAATAAAAAGTAGGGGTTTTCAAATTCTCAGGAAATCTGAGGAAAAGTTCAGAATAAAATGTAGCAATAAAAACAAAAAGCAATGACTTTGACATTTCATTGACATGAATTTAAAAGTTGCAAGGGGATTATTATATTATATTTCAAACAGTTTGAAAATGAATCAAAATGGCATAATTTACACTCAAAATTAGGTGGCAATGCTCATTTTAAGTCAATTATTTCACAAAGAGCAACAGCTGAAAGTTGCCATAAAGATTATAATGGTTGTGCCTGAAGTATATTTATTAATCAATGAAATTGCAAGAAAGTGTGTGGATTGTGTCTAACAATCATCACAGGAGGTTAATCAGGAAAACTAGTTCAGGTACAGATCCCGACATGAACGTTTAATGCAAGAGCTGTGTTAAGCAAGATGTAAGACTAGCAATGAAAGCTGTGTGCCTTACTTGAATTGTCAGCACTCTATTTTAGAGATCAACATCAGGGGTGACACACTTACAAAACCAATGTCTGGAGCCCAGAGGCATGATGGATTACTCGGTAGTTTTGTTTTGAGATTTTCCCTCTGAGAAATTACACTGAAACTGAGACACAGGTGGGCTCTTTTACTTATTTACGACAACAGCGTCTAGTACTGAAGTCTCATCCACATTCTGTTTTACAGTGGGATCCAAGTTCATATTTTGACGATTTGTCATGAACATAATTTATTTAAGAAATCTTAAAGGAATAGTTCACACAAAAATATACTCCCCTTCAGGCCAGCCAAGATGTAGATGAGTTTGTTTCTTCATCAGAACAGATTTGGAGAAGTTTAGCATTACTTTACATCACTTGCTCACCAATGGATCCTGAATGGGTGCCGTCAAAATTAAACAAGTAATCTAGTCGATCAAAAACAGAATTTGTAAGAAACAAATCCATCCTTTTGGACTGTTGGCTTGTAAACAGTACTTCATCTGTGCATATTTCCCTCTTGATTCAGACGCGACAACATTTTTCATTTATTTTTTTTTACTGGAGAAAGCAATATTGTTGATAGAGGACTCATATTTTTTGCCGGAATCAATGGTTTGATGTTAAAAACATATTAATGATGAATTTGTTTCTTAAAAACAAGCAGCTTTTCACTTCACAAGATGTTAACTGATGGACTGGAGTCATGTGGATTACTTGTTTTTATCAGCTGTTTGGACTCTCATTCTGACGGCACCCATTCACTGCAGAGGACCCATTGGTGTGCAAGTGATGTAATGATAAATTTCTCCAAATCTGTTTAGATGAGCAAGTTTTCATTTTTGGGTGAACTTCCTTTAAGATGGTTTAGAAGAAATTAAGAAGATATTTAAAGTAACAATCCTGTCATCATGTACTAAACCGGATTAGTTTGAACTCAAAATGGTTCTGTGAACTTGCCCTTTGTGTTCCACAGAAGAAAGGAAGGAAAACAGGTTTGGAATGACATGAAGGAGAGCAAATGATGGCAATTTTCATTTTCAGGCAACTGTCTCTTTAAGCACAGATTACTCTCAACGGCAACTGAAAGAACGTCTCATAAAATATCTATTGATAACACTCCAAAAAAAGGAAATGACTGAACCCTCAGTGAGCTCATAGACACTGCTGCAGCCTGCCAAAGTGTCAGCAGTGGCAGAACAAAACTGTTCTGATTCACCTTTTTAAAAGCCAAATATATGAGGGGGAAATGGACACTGCAGCTGGTAATCAAAAATGTCAGCACTTTAAATGGGATTGGCACGCAGGTTGGGTTGGAGGTGGAAGGAAGCTTCGGGGATTTGGACCAAGGCTTCCTGCAGCTGAATCCCAGGCTTGTTTAGCCACCTGTGGGTCCAGATGTCTGATGAGGAGGACTGTGGGGACTAACATCATCTGTCTATCTCTGGCTCAGAGACACCTTCATATAGTTTAGTATTCACCTCATGCACCTCAGCAATGACTGTTTTACTCTGTGAGAATGACTCATTCCTATTCTGCAGATTTATTTGAAGATCTTTATGAAGATATAATACGGGTTTCATCGGTCTGAGACCACTAGTAAAAGTCATTTTTCTACTTTGATGTATTTTTCCCTTTAAAAATTAGGTTATTTATTAGGTTATTTTACAAGGTATATTTGTAGCAATAGCCAAAAATACATTGTATGGGTCAAAATTAGATTTTTCTTTTATGCCAAAAATCATTAGGATATTAAGTAAAGATCATGTTCCATGGAGATATTTTATAAAGTTCCTACCATAAATATATCAAAACTACATTTTTTATTAGTAATATGCATTGCTAAGAACTTCATTTG
>NW_015662000.1:425186-463014 GCF_001515625.1 Sinocyclocheilus rhinocerous | reverse complement strand
TCTCTCACACACACACACACACACACGATGCGCAAAACTCAGCATTTGAACAGTCAATAGCAAATACTTAAACTTATAACAAAACATACTTACAGCAGCTGATTCAGAAGCGCCAGATTGTCATAGTAGAAAGGAAAACTTGAAATCGCATCATATGACCCCTTTAAGATTGTTTCGAAGATATTTTTCTAATTCAATGCAATTTTTCCCATTGCAAACTGTTATTTATCATTTATCCAAAGAATCTTCAGACTGGTTAGAAAACATTTTCAAAGTTACTGCATTTCTTTCCTTTTACAAATTGCTATTTATCATTGATCCAATGAATTTTTTTGATAGATTGTTTAAAATGAATTTTGTCTAATTTAATGCATTTTCAATTACAAATTGTATTTATCATCATTAGTTCAAGGAATCTTTAGAAATGACAAATTGTGCCATTTATTATAATTTATCCAAGGAATCTTAATAATGTCTACAATACATTTTTCTAATTGTATGTTTTTTTTATTACAATTTATGTTATTTATCATTTATTCAATTACAATTAAGATTATTTAGAAGAAAGTAAGCAGATCTTAAAGGAACAGTTCACCCAGAAACTCATTTCTGTCATCAATTACTGAAACTGAGTTTGATTCATAAATAAATCATTCACATTGGTTTTGTGAACTTGGTCAACTGATTCACTCAAAAGACTCAAATTAAAGGCACAATATATAAGATTTTTTTATTAAAATATCCAAAAACCACTAGAACAGTGTTATATATTTTGCTGACTTGTGTACTTACATTATCCCAAATGTTTCTAAGAATGTTTAAATCCAGAGAAATAAGCAATTTTAACTAGTGACACAGACCGTGTCTATAGTGTCATTGTGTCGCCTGCCAATAACGTCTTACACCCTCGATTTCTAGTTTTGTTTTGTAGAAAACATGGAAACACCAAAGACGCTTTAATATGTTGTGCGTTTTAATAGAACGGTGACGAACGCACAGAGTAGCATTATAACAGAACTTTCAAACGTATCTAGTATGATAAAACAGTGCTGCTTTACCCCACATACGCACGACCGGAAGGAGGGGAAGCGGTCGACTGTGGCATAATAAAAGCTCCGCTGCTTTCGAGCCGTGTGTCGCGCTCGCTCAGCGACCTCGTTTCGCTTCGATGGCTTTCAGCCTCACCCTGCTTCATTCTACTACGTTAATAAATCATTAGCTCATCCATGAACATGATTTCTGCCTGAGTCCCCTCGGATTGCTTCGGCTGTGGGGAAGAAGATGACAACTCCCATGACTCCACACTCAGTCACGGCGTCATCAAACTACACCTTTGTTTCTTTGTTTATTTTGAATACGCGCCCTCTAGCGGCGAAAATTACATATTGTGCCTATAAAAGAATTGTGCATTTGTGTTTATGGTGGTTTTTAGTCATTTGGGGCTTACCAGAATTGGAGAACTCCACAAGTTTGAAAAAATATGTTCTTTAGCATGATGTAAGATGATCCAAAGAGCATCACGATCAATGTCACAAGGTACTTAGACTAGTTACCAAGAAAGGGCAAAACATTAAGTATTTTTTAATCATTCTGTTATAACATTCCTTTTGGTTTAAATATCTCAAAATCGTAAAACAACGTTTATTTCTAGACATTACATTTTAGATTTTCAATGTGGTCTTAGACAATTTGGGCCCCACTGTCTCATAATGCAAAACTGACACTTTTACAACCATTATCAAAATCTGTCCTCTGCAAATCTTCTAGTGATTTCATGATATAAACTGCATATGGTTCTGTCCATTTTTCTATCCAAGCAGTGGCCCTGCTGACTGACAGCGCTGCTTATTGTGTGAAGAATATTTAAAGTGAATCGGCAGCGAGGGACCCGTACACTGCGGCTGAAATCTCTCCTTCATCTTCTTGTGTTGAGAATTCTATTTGACAAATCCCATCGCACAAACACACTAAGCCTCACACCACGCACTTCACAGCGTGTC
The DNA here is from genome assembly GCF_001515625.1 of Sinocyclocheilus rhinocerous. Taxonomy (NCBI): domain Eukaryota; kingdom Metazoa; phylum Chordata; class Actinopteri; order Cypriniformes; family Cyprinidae; genus Sinocyclocheilus; species Sinocyclocheilus rhinocerous. Next base: position 461,014 of record NW_015662000.1, on the reverse strand, counting down.
TGTGTTTCCGAGAAATTGCTTTGTGCTTCCCAGTAGGTGACAAAAATTGTGGTGGCATCAGCAACCTCACACAGCGCTAATAACTGTGGAAATATCATTTTCATGGCCTCACCTCAGCACTGGTCAAGGCTGGGGAAGAGACAGGGATTTTATGCTATACGATACGGGGACAGAATGCTTGTTAAAGGCAACATGAAATCAAAATGAACTCTATTAGCCTTCATCTTAAATCTTTCTACTTATATTTTGCATGAATCATCAGTGCATGTTATCAAGTCAAGGCAAGTCAGATCACTTCATAGCCATCTTGAAAACTCCCCCAGTTATTTTCTAAGCATGCTTATGTTCCAACAACCTGTCAGCAAAATTATGATGTAAGAAATGTAAGAAAACTTAAAGTACTGTATGTCTGACAAGATAATGTATGTTCTGAAAACAGGCATGAAACTTGGCGAAGGTGAGAAGGGACAACAACAGAAAAAAGAAATTAACAATAAAAGTCTACATTTTCTTGTTATTTAACAAATAGCGATAAAATTGAACTTTTCCTGTAAGGTCAGTGAGGACCAAAGAAGGACCAAAGAAGTCATTTAATCATTTAATTCATTTTTTACAATTACAATTTATCATTTACACAACAAAATTTTTTTAGAAAAAAAATCCTTATTACAAATACTTATTTATCATTTATCCAAGGAATCTTAAGCTTGTTTAGATGATTGTTTTCGAATTGAATACATATTTTAGCAATTACAAATTATTTATTATTTATCCAATGACTCTTAAGATTGTTAAGATGATTGTTGCCTAATTTAATGTATTTCCCATTACAAATTGTTATTTATCATTTATTCAAGGAATTATAAGATTGTTTAGATAATTTTTTTTCAATTTAACGCATTTTTCCCATTACAAATCATTTACACCCCAAAAAAACCCAAAAACATTTACACCCTTTTAAAAAGAATAGTTCACCCAGGAACTGATCCAATCTTTCAGTGAACAAGTTCAGCTTGATTCATAAATGAACCATGTCACATTACGAAAGTGTTGTTAAACTTTAAAAGTCGTCAACAATAAAGCAGTGATAATTGTGACCAAACACCGAGAAATCAGCATCTAGGTGGATTTGCTGCTAGATAATTTGCTGACCTAGACCTGCACAGAGTTAAAGGAGAGTAGTAAAGGGTAGTGAAGACAAATGTAGCAAGCTGTGTTGCTGAACTACAGTAGAAACCATCTTGGAGAGGATCAGAAGGTCATGAAAGGCATGAGAGATGGAGTGTCAGAGTCAAGATGGCTAATCTCACTGATATAAGGCGCTTTTGCAGAGGGAGCTAACATCCATTTCCCATGAGTGCTGCACACAAGCCATAGACTGTAAATTGCTAGAGTATTCAGTACAGCAAGTGAATTATTCCTCTTTGACAGCAATCATCAACAGCCTGGCATTGACATCGCTTCAGGGAAGAACCCTGGTTGAATCAAAGTGAAGAACTGCAATGAAAGACACTTTAAAGGAACAGTGTGCGTAAAATTAAAAATTCTGTCATCATCCACAAACCCTCATGTTGTTACAAACCCACAAGACTTTCTTCTGTGGAGCATAAAAGATGATGTGTGCTAAAGCAATGTGTTGGTTGCTTTTTTCTATATAAATGAATGGGAACTGAAGTTTTCAAGCTTCAAAAAGAACACAAAACTATACAAGTTCGCTTCACAAGACGTTAATTGATGGACTGGAGTCGTGTGGATTACTTGTGGATTATTGTGATGTTTTAATCAGCTCTTTGGACTTTTATTCTGATGGCACCCATTCACTGAACAGGATCCATTGGTGAGCAAGTGATGTAATGCATCATTACATGACATAAATTTCTCCAAATCTGTTCTGATGAAGAAAGAAACTCATCAACATCTTGGATGTCCTGAAAGTGATGAAATTTTTGGCACATTTTCATTTTTAAATGTATTGTTCTGAATATAAGACGACCCCATTTTTTCACATGTAGTTATAAAACAAATCAATAAAAAAACACTGTCTTATATTCGAAATAATACGGTATTACTTTAAACTGTTGTTCACTGATGATAATCTCTATTAATTTTAAGTTAATTAAAAAAAGAATGATTTGTTTATATTATAGTGCTGTCAAATGATTAATTGCGATTAATCGCATCCAAAATAAAAGTTTTTGTTTACTTAATATATGTGTGTACTGTGTATATTTATTATGTATATATAAATACACAGAAATGCATGTATATATTTAAGAAAAATGTGTTATGTTTTTATATTAAATATATTTATATACAATATAAATTATATGAATATAAATAAATAAATAAAATATATACTGTATGTGTGTGTATTTATATATACATAATAAATATACATAACACACACACATATATTATGTAAACAAAAACTTTTATTTTGGATGCGATTAATCGTTTGAAAGCACTAGTTTATAAGTCAGATATTGCTATTTCTTTTGCTTGGATGTCAAAAGTGAACAGCATAGTCTTTAAAAAAAAATCACATTTTGTGTTTCACAGAAGAAAGTAAGTCATACAGGTTTGGAAAAACATGAATATGACTGAAAAATGACCAAACTTTTTTTTAGTGAACTGTTGCTTTAACGTTGCAGTGTACTGCATGAAAGGCAACACAACAACCTTAAAGATTCGTGTGACATTGAAAAATGAATCTGTGGATGGGAGGCAATAATTATTTTGCAGTCACATAACTTACATATCTTGTATTATGTACACAAGTACATGTGTACACTTGCAATGAGAAGGAGAAAATTAACTACTGTCAAAGTCATTTTTGTTCCCTACAGCAGCTGCTATAATGGAGGTCGTAACCTCTAATTAAATCGAGGTGAATAAATGAAAAAGCAAAATGAATTAAATTTATGTAGGCTTTTAAAGAACAAGGCATAAACAAAAGTCCTGAACAACCCAGCAAGTTCATTCATGCTGAGTTTCTACACCGATTCCTCTTTTTGGCTAGAGAAATCACAGCGAGTTCCTGTTCTCATCCTTTAACATATCACATAAAGAGACAGAAATCTGAGCTATAGGTTTGAGTGAAAGAATGGGAGCACAGTAAGCTGCCGTGAAAGTTTTTGTGCAGCCCTAAGCCCATTTGTTTTACTGCGATTTCTTCTTTAATATGATTTCCATACAGCTCACCAATTTTTCAAAAGTGAAGTGCGATCTCGATGAGGTTAAAAACTCCAGCCTTTATCTTGTCCTTCATTTATAAGCTTTTTCATTGAGATCTTACTGGAGTCAGAATGATAACTTACCTGGTGAATATCAGAAGACAAACTGTGCTTTGGAGAGAGTGTCTTATAACATGGCAGCAATGCATCTGAGAGAACTGAGGCGGAGGAACTGCAGGAGATGATTTCCTGTAGGTGACAGTGAAATTAATTATGGATTGATTAAAAGAAAGATGAAAACTAACATTCTTAATATTTAGACTAAATGTAAATATATAAATTTACACATGATCAATATGTAGAAGACTTGGGTAAATTAAATAACATTCTTAATATTTAGATTAACAAAATTAAAAGCTAAATAAATTAATAAATACAAAATTGCACATGCTCAATATGTAGCAAAAATATATTGTTAAGGAGTTTTATATTTTTGGTATATTAAATAACATTAAAAAATTTTAGATGAACAAAATGAAAATAAAAATGAATAAATAATTACAAACACGCTCGATATGTAGCAAACTTACATTGTTTAGGAGTTGTATATTTTTGGTTTATTAAATATACCAGCCAGTGACGAGGACTATGATTTCCCAGCATGCATTGCAGCATAAATAAATAATGTGAAATACTGCTTTACTGTTCACTGTTTTACAGGTTACTGCATTATTTACACTTGTGATTGATGATTATTTTGTGTATGTCAAAATGCATTCCCTTTTTCAAAATGAATAAATAAATGCATTTATACACAGAGACACATACAATACCATATTCTAATAGGGGAAGGAAAACTAAGAAAAAAGAACACAAAGAATAAAAAGAGGAAAATCATCATAATACATTTTGCAAGAACGAACAACAAAGTCATAACCTTCCAAAATACAAGCAATATGATTGCTTTTTATTTCCAAAATTGCCCCTGATGCCAGCAGTTATTATTGAAGGATAATCAACAGAAAAGCCAACTAATGCACAACCAGGTTTAAATATGAGGTATGTTTTTGTGAGCTGTATCTATATTATTCTGTGATTTGTTTTTGTAATGTGATATACTTTAGCACTAATAAGGCTGAGCAGTAAAGCTTGACTCTGCACAGACTGAAGCAGTGTCCATATCTGAATGTAATGATTCCCCCACAGGCTACGCTGCTTTTAGCCGAGCACCAGCATTGATTTCCACAGCCTCTCAATGCATTCAAATCAGATTTTCATTGCTTGTGCAGTAACAAGTTCAATGTTAATAATGTCTTTTAATATTCAACAGTCTTTTTTCCAAGTGTTTCTGACAAAATCAAGACTCAAAGCTGCAGCTCTGTATTGTGTCTATATGTATACATACATACATACATGCATACATTTTATTTAATATAATATTTCTCTAAAATGGTTATAAATATGCTCTGGTCAAGATCAGAAACTTTTTTATTTTTATAACTTTGTTATTTACACAATGGTAGCAAACTTAAACATCATTTTAAAACATGAGTTCATGCTAGACACATGAAGAGAAAGGAAAACTTGAAATCGCATCATATGACCCCTTTAAGTTCATTTTGATATTTTTTTAATAATCAAAAATGTATAATTTGATCAAACAGAATTATTAAAAAGTCAGACATACTAATGCAACAAAGCATCATAGAATTAATCATAGCTTCTACTTACTGATTTTTTTAAGCTGATGTTTGTTTTTTCCCTCCAATGAAAATTAAAAAAACATCCTTCCATAAAGAAAGTAGCTTTTTTTGTTAAAAAAACAAGTAAAAATATGGGAAAATAACACATATTATTAGTTTATTAGTAAACTATTCTTCTTTATTCTTCTGATAAAAGTTTTGAGTTTCATACTGTAAATAATAATAATAATAATTTCCTGGCAAAAAAAGAAAAACATTACTAGTACATTTTCCGTTAGGTTTATGGAAATGTTTAATATTTTAATATAATGTATTTTAACCTTAAAATACAACACAATACAATTCATAATTAAAAACCCATCTGTAAAAAAATACTTCATATTAACACAGTACACTGTGCACATTTTTTTTACTGTATATTTAATATGACATATGATAAAATATAAAAATGCTCCATAGGAATTATCAAAACTGTACATTCTAGGCTACATTAAATTTTTTGTCAGTTGCACCCCTTTTACTTAAACGGTGACTGTGTAGTTCTGACGTCAACTTTTTACGGAAGTCACAACGGGACTGCGTTTTGAAACTTATATGGTAGTTACATAGCACCTAGACCTCAGTTATCATGAAAAAAGGCAGGAAATTTAAGTTTTGACAATATGGGACCTTTAAAATATTTACTTGAAGTACCCCCTGAACTCAATATTTTAATAATTTAAGAAAACATTTGGATGTTAACAGTTCTCTGATAATGTTAATGGTCACATGACATGCCGGTAAACAAATAAAATATTTAATCTTTTCAATATGTTTTGTTTTTAATTTTTAATTTTAATTTAATATTTTTACAATTTAATTATTAGCTCTCATCAACGAACCCCAGAGCAGGAAACATGAACTTAAGACATACGTGACGACATAAACATTATTTTAAAAATCTGATTGTGTTTTAGAAATAAACGGTGAAGTCTGATGGAAAAATAAGCACTACATCGAGTCAGCACATGTTCTTATACAGCAGCAGAAAACTAAGCCTGTCTGAAGAATGTGGCAGTAACAAATTATGTTAAAGGTTCACTTTAGAAATATAACTGACATAATTTCTAGTAAAACAACTAGCATCTTTACAAAGAGTTAAGTCATGGATGTGTGTATGCATGTGGGTGGTTGTTTGTTGAACCAGGTGGTTCAGTACATCAAGCAAGTCAATTGGAGGTGAGTGCTGGGTCAAAGAGAGCACCCTATGCCACATTAGTCACTGCAGACCATGTTTATGGATTAGAAAAAGTCTTAAATGAAGCAGATCAGGCATGCCATTTTAACAAATGAATAGCACCTATACTTACCCAAACACCATCTGAGCATACAGGACCAGACTAGTGAGCCTCACAACCCTGATCATGAGTCAAAGTAAACTGTGATTAATCCTCAGAACCGGGAACCTGTGATTTCAACACCTCCAGTTCACACACAAGCATGTACGAGTGGATCTATGACACTCAATTACCTTCTCACACAGGATTAAAAAAAAAAAAGCTGACAGAAAGAAGGTCTTCTCAGGAAATGCGGCTATTGTGGTCATGCCCACTAAATAAGGGTTTCTAAATAAGGGTGCTAAAAATCATCTTAATTCAAAAGAAAAAGTTGTTTTCATTCCGCATGGGCAGATATTTGTTCTTGTATTAAGTATAACGCACTTAAGTTGGTAAAATTTTACATTTTCATTTTGCGTAAATCCTGATTTAAGGGTGTAGAGATGTTTATATTGGAAAACAAAAATGCTGAGCAAGACATTCTTTTTCTTTTCTTTTTTGCAGTGCATACAACATTTAATGACTTGCTCATATTTAAGACTTTAAGGCCTTAAATGGTGGAAGGGCAAATTAAGACTTTTTAAGACCCACAAAAACCATGTAAATGCAACACTGTCTGATTGGAAAATGTGTCTAGTTTTGCAAAAATTTAAATAACGTACATATGTGTAAAGTCACTGCAGTTTCCAGCTGGTAGTTGCAGTAAAAAACACCAACAACTTGTATTCATTTCGGCATAAAGTATAACCAAAGACAGAATCAATTATATTTCCTTGCACAAACACTGCAGTACACAAAATCACGTTTTGATGTTTGCGTAAAATAATCATATTAGCCTGTGGCTTTTCTGACGCATTAAAACTTACTCACCTGGTACCGCGCTGCCCTTGCAATGCAGAGAAACACGAGTCATGAAAGAGCTCAAAGCCTCACAGATGAGGTAAAATGGCTTGGTTACTTCACCAAAATGGTTCTCTTACTTTTGATTTTGCTCATTATCCTTAAATTTAGTAAGTTTAGTAAGATGGATCATTAACATTTTAGCGCCACTCACCGGACATTTAAAACAACTATTTTTGTGTATTTTTACAACTTTGGAGCCCCCTACAGTTAAGTGAGTGTAATTCACTGTCATAATTACAGTGGATGGCTGTACGCGTGCATTTGTTGTTGGCGTGAAACAATCCACTCCTTTTGCTCAATTTCGTAAGACAGTCCAGGTAGCCAGTGCAATCGGGCCAATTGCGGCCGAGTGTCGGCTCACTCGGCTGTGTTCTGGCAGCGGCTCACCAAAAGTGAGCCAGCTTTGGCCCAGTAATGGTTGCCAGATTTGGCTAGGCTTTGGATGTGCAGACCTGGCCTGATTTGCACTGAGACACGGCACATTTAGCCACATTCGGCCCGATTACGGACCATAAGGGCTGGTCTGATTTTGGCTGAGATATGGGCATGCATACCTGGACCAGTTTAGGTTGAGTGCTGGGGGTGGGTCTCCATTTACAATGTGGTAAATAGTATGTAGCAGTGACACTTAAACTTAAACAATATATTTTACCTGCCCATGTTATTTCTTAGTGTATTTTTTTTTATTTTAATTCCTATTAATATTTTTTTCCTTTTATCCAACATTCTCTTTTTTCTTTAACTACATTTGGAAATTAATGATTTAATTAATATAATGGAACAAGCTTAAAGTGGTTAAGGGAACTTAAAATTTTTTTTGCTATATGAGTTTCAAGTCATGTGCACTAGCTTTGACATCTAATGACAAAACCTGATAGGCTTTTTGTGCTGCTAATTGCCAGAAGACCAGAAGAACTTGCTACCCTGGTGAGTAAACATTTGATAATCTAACATATAATATAATTTTAATAAACCGTTCTACACATATAATATCAAAGTAATGTTTATTTATAATGAAGCTATAATTGTGAGCTAGAGTTTAGCTCCAACCATAATCAAGCACACCTGATCCAGCTAATCAAGGTCTTCATGATTACTAGAAACTTCCAAGCAGGTGTGAGTTGGAGCTGGTTGGAGCTAAACTGTGCAGAGCTGCCGCCATGAAAAGAAATGGTGTAAAGGCCAAACCCTTAATCTTTGTAAAGGTGACATGTTTAGTTGACATGCATAAGTACATGTAGACTTAACAGAGACGCTGTAAAATATGTATTTATGTATTTAAAACTCGGGCCAGTGTATTTGGGCCAATTCTGGGGCGTCATTCATCCCATGTCCATGCCGAGTCTGGCAACTGCAGCCAGGCCGAGTTATTTTATCCAGCCTGCCGGATCGGGGCCATTATTGGGCCAAAACCGTTTTGGCTACCTGGGAGAAGCCATCTGAATTATTAGAAGTCAGTGTACCATAAGAATGATTTTAAAACTGATATTTTAAGATAGAAAAAAAATCGTAGATATAGTCGCTTTAATTTCCGAATTGCAGTAATAGTAGTCCAGTTAACCATTTTGCATAAAACTGAACGCGCTGTTAGCAGCCACCACTCACTGAACATTTCACTTTGATAGTATGGCAAAACATGTAAGAAGCAATGTAATATTTTACAGAAATGTCTCCACAGGTTGTTTTTCCATTGAACCTGCACTGACTAAGTGAATTCAAGCAACAACTCGGCATGTCACATTTCATAGATTGAACACAGTGAGGTATATGAAGCAATTTTAATTTATGCACATAAAACAAGCAAACAAAGTTTTACAAGTAGAAAAGAATTAGTAGAAATTGAAAAAGTGGATTCCCAAGCACCTCTCCATAATGGATGGATGGTTAAGTTTATGGTTAAGTAAATTCATTCAAATATTTGAAAATGAAAGAAAATAAAAGCTGAAAAAGCAGTTCTTTGTGCTAGAAAGCAGTTTGTTTTTACAGATAATACTTGTTTTCTCATGAAATTTTGAACTATTAAACAACTAAACAAATAGAAACATGTCGATAATATTCAAATGATCAATGTTTTACATAAAAAGGTCCTGTAGCGTTTCACATTCTCTCTTTTTTGCAGACCTTACACCACATAAAGACTAATGTTAATATGACAAGTCATGTTTTGATGACTGAACAGGGTTACTTTGAAACAAACTAACACTTCTTTTTTCAGAATAGACTCATCTATAAATGCTACACTGACATATGCGTCATGAAAAGTGTATTTTACAACAAAAACACAGAGATTCCCACCACTAAGAGCTCGACTAACAAGTGCCCCATATTGAGAGATACATTAACAAAGTTTTCAGAGACTGCGGTATCTACATATGGATTGTGTTTGTCTGTTGCGGCAAAACCCAGTGATAGGGCAGGCAGATGAACTGGAGACCACCGTAGGTCCTCAGTGAGGCACAGGGGCTTCTGATTCGGCACAGGAAACAAAGCAGTCCAAGAAGGCTCCACCCATTTAGGACACAGGCCCCGCCCACTAACACTGGAATGCGACCAACCATGCAAATAAATGAAAGCAAAACACATCAGATGAGATCATGCAAAGCATCCATGTGCCATCTCTGCGGGGAGAGTTTATCAGCGTCTCGGTTGAATCAAATCGCCTGCTTTATTTGTCCACCATAGTTCAATTTCATTTAACGATGTCCGCACAACTGGAGAGCATGATGTCCTTGTTAACTGTGAGAATGGTTCTGTACAGCTTTATTGGCATTTGATGGTAAAATGGTCCCACGTAAAATGTCTTTTTATTTATCCGGGTAACCCACGGAGAAAAAGAGGCAAAAAAATAAAATCACTAGGTGCTGAAGTTAATGTGGTGAAGATGATTGGAATCACAGATCCATTTTTAAAAGTCGTCATAAGTGTTGACGTCAGTGAAGTATGCGTTGGTATATGTTTTTCCTGCTAGCTGAGGGTTGAAATACTTATTTCTTTCCTCCAGGATCAAGTTATTCTTATTGAAAGCCTGCAGATGAGAGAAAAATGTTTTCAGTTACAGAGATAAGAGAACAGAAATGGAAAATACTTGATTTTGTTTGCATGGATGAAAAGTCAGACTGTATTGAAGATATGGATCTAGGCAAAAAAAAGAGAAGAAATCAAATCACAAATCACTGAACAAAAATCTTGCTTTGAGACTGAATGATGGCCAAACCATGAAGAGGGTTTAACAAAAGACTGATTCACTTGGCTGACTATACATTACTAACTTTAAAAAAATCGGCTAGAAAAGTTAGTATCATTCACAGAATAATAAAAAAGAGCAGTCAAAACACCACAGCATCAAGACAGATGGAAATGACTAAGTAAACAAAGCTTTTCATACAATGTATTTTTAGTTGTTTCTGCCACCCATATGCTCAACATGGTTACACTACCTCTGTATCAGCCAATTTATACAAAAAGTATAAAAATAATTAATTATAAAATGTTTATTAAAATAAGATGTTTATTCAGTTCTTAAAAAATCTTTTTATATTTATGAACTCTGTTTTAATATTTAAGACTCGATTTTGATTTTTTGATTTTAATTTTAATAAACATTTAAAATATAAGCATAAAACATTTAAAGACAAGGTTCATAAATATTAAAGTTAAAAATAAAATAGAAATATACAAATTAAATAAGAGTTTATTCTATGTGTTTTTGTTTTGATAAATGAATGACTTAGGCTGACATGGTTCATAAATATTTAAAAAGTTCAAAATAAAATATAAATATGCTTTAAAAAAAAAAAAAAATTTATTTATTCAGACTTCAACATAATTAGAAAGAACAATGTAACAAAGCTGTAAGCCAATACCGAGCTCAGTGGGGTGGCAGTAACAAGCAAGCAAAATAATAATTCAGAAGAAAAGATTAATCCGATTTACAAGGTAGAGAATAAAAGAGACGGGGGGGAGGGGAATGCATGCAACAAAATGGTAGTAGACAGCCATAATCACGACACGACACCAGAATTACACTGCCTTCTCACAAGCCTGAGTATCTGCTTTGTGGGATGATGGGAAATGCTGGTGACATATGCAGACAGAAGGAATGGGCGAGCACACCTGCCACGTACACGAGGGTCAGGGGAAGGAGAGGGGATTCGCGAGAGGTCTGAGAGTCAGAGGAGAGGAAGGTAATGCCGGTCAAGAGTTAGTAGAAAATCTCCAGGCCTCGCGCTACACCAGTGTTAGAAGACAAAGGCTGGCAAATGTGGTGCTCGTCCAAAGGCAAGAGAACGGAAACATCAGGCTGAAAAGAGGAATGAAGCATAATCACGACACGACACCAGAATTACACTGCCTTCTCACAAGCCTGAGTATCTGCTTTGTGGGATGATGGGAAATGCTGGTGACATATGCAGACAGAAGGAATGGGCGAGCACACCTGCCACGTACACGAGGGTCAGGGGAAGGACAGGGAATTCGTGAGAGGTCTGAGAGTCAGAGGAGAGGATGGTAATGCCGGTCAAGAGTTAGTAGAAAATCTCCAGGCCTCGCGCTACACCAGTGTTAGAAGACAAAGGCTGGCAAATGTGGTGCTCGTCCAAAGGCAAGAGAACGGAAACGTCAGGCTGAAAAGAGGAATGGAGTACAATCATCCTCAGGGCAGCAGGAGACGGAAAGAAGGCCTACGCTGTCGGTTTTGGTCTGTTTGTGAAACTGTCATTAAAGTCAACATGAAACGGCCCTCGCAAACCAATTTTACTTCCATAATGACAGACTTCAAAAAAGAAAAAAGCTTTCATCCATCAGGTTATTTCATACAAGAATGGAGTTTATAGTCAATTGTGGTGGTTTATTTATCTTCTAAAAAACCAAAACTCCCACTTTTGTGGGAACTAACTTTTAAAGGTTAGTTCACCCAAAAATGAAAATTAGGCTACGTTTTACTCACCCCCGAGGCATCCTAGGTGTATATTACGTTCTTCTTTTAGACGAATCCAGTCGGAGTTATATTAAAAATGGTCTTTGATCTTTCAAGCTCTATCATTGCTGTCAGCGGGTGTTGCATTGCTTCAGTGAATACAACTCCGACTGGATTCGTCTGAAAGAAGAAAGTCATATACACCTAGGATGCCTCGGGGGTGAGTAAAACGCAGCCTAATTTTCATTTTTGGGTGAACTAACCCTTTAAGGAGAGGTTTTGACTGGGATGTCGAGGTTTAATGTCAAGTTCACTCTTAATCGCATTATGATTCATAATAAATTTATAATAGTTATAACTGTAGTAACTTTGATTACATAAAACAGATAATTTACCCGAAAATAAAAATTTTATTTGAACTTATTCACCATCATGTTGCTCCAAACCCGAACTTTTGTTTATTTTTGAAACATAAATAAAAATATGTTTTTAATTTCTGGTATCATTTTAATCCATCCACACAACCAAAACTTTTTTGCATCAAAAAAATACAAAATGACATCATACATGCAATCCATTTGATTACATAATCCATTTTTATCAGAAGACATGAATTAAACTACTTATTTTATATGGATTTCTTTTTGTGTAACTTTTTGATGCACAAATGTTCTGGTTATGTGGACTTTCAATGGATGAACAAAAATTTGAATAATAAAAATATCTTAATATGTGCTCTGAAGATGAAAGAAAGTCACTCAGAAATTGCTAGTAAATTCCATAAATATTTACAAAGAAACACATTAAATTAAACATAAAAATTTGAAGTAGAAAGACTGAAATAGTATTTTCTTGTAAAACACACTCCAGTAATGTCTGTTTTATTAAAAAATAAATAAATAAATTACAGTATAGGCTTGGAACGACACAAGGCTCTTTGGCTATTAAAATTAACATTATTTTCCCTTTTAACATGGTGACATCAGCCATTTACGTATTCTTTTCAAATCACTTTGATGAAATATTACGAAGACATTTTCTTTAGAATAACATTGACAAATCACAGTAATACATATTAAGAAAGTAAACGGTCAATTTGATGTCATGTTGACTTTAAGGATCCTTTATGGGAAAATATATTCCATACTTACAGTAACAAACTGACAGCATTCAGAAGAGAAAAACAATATGACAAATAAGTTGTGCATGGCAATAATACTATGTAGCCTTGAAGTTCCATTCATTCTTGTCATCAGTAGAAAGCAAGGCGAGTGAACTCGCAGTCTACAGTCTCAGGACAGTAAAACAAAGAGTCATTTGCTACATTACCCTTCAGCTGGGATGTTGTGCAAGTGATGCTATTCTAGTGCAATACATCCAGCTGATGAAATATGCAACTTCACAAAAGTGTCTAAACAAGCAATAACTGAGAAGCACTTTCCGTAATTAGTCATGAGTCTTGTGCATTCAAGTCTAATGAAGCCTTAACTGTCCTTCTGACTAAATGTGAAAATTATGGCGTGCATTATTTTCTGCTGTGCTTATGAAAAAATGATCCATGTGCCTAAATCTCAAAGTGCACTGCATAACTTTAAAGCATTATGTAATAAAAAACTACATTTAAGAGAAAAGTTCATTTTTCAGGGTTAAAGTAACTCACTAACAACAATAACATTCTCAGAAATGTACTGACATGAGCTGTATATTGGTTTCTGATTTCATTTGAGACAATCTCACACAAACACGGAGTATACAAACTGAATCAAAACTGCACTTATGAGAAAGCAGTGTATGAATGTATGAATTGATTTAGACACGAGACACATCGCACACATTCACACACAGACCACATACTAAATCCATCATCCATTTCCCATATGAATAACATATTGCTGATCGTATAAATGAATAACACCCACCTTAATGGCTTCAACTGAGTCGTACTTGTCCAGTTTGTTGATGTGGTTGGTGATGCTGGTGTTGAGTGGGGCGGCAGAGATGGGGTGGATGACTGTGGCATCATGGGACTGCTGCTGGTATCTCTGACAGTAAGTGTACACCAGTAGGGTCACCAGACAGCCGAGTATGGAGCTGCTCAGACCCACGGCGATCATGTGGAACACATTGAAGTCTGGCAAGAGAGGCAAAACGGCTAATGGCTAAATGATCTGACACAAGCATGATGGCTGGGGATTTGAGCATTGATCCAGAGGATATCAATTATCCATTACCTGAGCCAATTAAACACTACAGTAAATTACAGTCAGCATCGCTGTTGCCCTGCGAGTCTGCATGAACGGCCAATAATTGCTATAAATGGAAGGACTTTACAGTGACAAGCAATTCCAAATGCACATTTGTTTAATGGGTCCCAAAAAAGCTTTGAGGCACATTGTGTTTGTAATCAGTGTATTGAACATCAGTTTTGATGCACTTTGGATAAATAGCAACTAGAATTATGTTGTTCTCTGGAATACTGGGTTCTTATTGGTCAGTTGTGACTTTGAACAGTCAGGTGTGTTTGTATAATACACAAAAGAACTGTATATTTCACTGTTGTTCAATGGAAACATATCACTGCTACTTTCATGTATGTTGTATCACTTTGCACTTGTTAAAAAAATGACCTTAGAGGACTTATTTTTTAAATGTACTACTGTAAGATTATCAGTAAAATTTTCAGTAAGAAGTCATCATGTATGGAACGCCGATTCCGCCACTGAATAAAAAAAAAAAAAAAGGTAATTGAGACTTTTTATCTCACAATTCTGACTTTTTTCTCGCAATTATGAGTTTACATCTCGCAATTTTTTGTCAGAATTGTGAGATTTTAACTCTCAATTGACAGTTATAAAGTCATAATTGCGAGATACAAACTCGCAATTCTGAGTTAAAAAGTCAAAATTGTGAGATAAACTATTCTGACTTTTTCTCGCTAATGAGAGTTTGTATCTCGCAATTTTGACTTTTTCGCAATTGCAAGATTATATAATTCTGAAACTCTTTAAATTCTGAAAGAGTTTATATCTCACAATTCTGATAAAAAAAAGTCAGAATTGGGAGATGTAAAATCGCAATTGCAAGAAAAAAGTCAGAAATAGTCGCAATTACCTTTTTTTTTAATGCAGTGGTGGGTTCACCAAGTCTACATTTGTTTGATCTAAAATACATCATACAAAACAGTAATTTTGTAAAATATTATTAAACAGTAAAATACATTTGTTCCTATTTTTAATATATTTTATATTATAATTTATTCTTGTGATGGCAGATACATAATGATTAAATATCCTGATATGGTGCTGAATAAACACTGAAAACAGTTACGTTGCTTAACATTTTAGTGGAAACTGTGATACTTTTCGATTCTTTGATAAATAGAAAGTTCAAAAGAATAGCATTTATTCAAAATATAAATCATTTGTATATATATAAATGTCTTTATAGTCAATTTTTATCAATTTATTTAATTCTTGCAGAATAAAAGTATTAATAAAAAAAAATACTGACTCCAAACTATTGAACAGTAGTGTATATATGTTAGCTAGCTAATGCAAAGAAAAAAATTACTTGGCTTTTTATTAGAGGAGGATTTCAGCTGATCTAAGCTAAGCTTTAAGCTAGAATAATAGGATCATTTTGACTCAAATCAATATTTCATGTCCATATACTTTTTTATTTGGAAAGTAGCTGAGTAATAAAGGGGATAATGTACAGTTAGCCGGTCATAATTGCAAAATAAACCCCTGCAGAGCGATATAAGGCTGCTTGTACACTACTTACCTCCACACCATTGTTCCTCCCGACTTGAACGTGCAACAGACGTTTCTGAGGAGATCAGAAAAAAATCAAGAAAAGTACAGGGAAATGAATCCGTCAGGCTGGTAAATGAGATCTTTAGAAGTTTCAGAACATTACAGCAAGTGAATTTCAAACTCAACCTATTATCGCAAAATTCAAAGAGCTGAATAAGGAAAGTGGCACCTGCGACGCATTTTTATGATCAGTAATGGAAGTAAATGAGGTATAAAACCTTTCTAACGAGCTGTAATGGAATGTTACTCTGAGAAAGACATGAGGGCTCTGCAGGCCAGACAATATTTACACAAGATTTACAGAATGGCCTTAAAAATCCACTCCCTGTGCTACACCGTAAGCGAGGTATTAACTCCCCTGACGATCATGCGTTTAGCCATTTCTATCTCTACAAAGTGGCAGATCACATAGCTCATCATTTTAAAGATGAGCACATTAAAAATGAGGTGACTGTGTACATTGTAGTTCATCATCAGAGAACTAAGTACAGTTACTCGGATATAATGTTCTTTCTTACAATTAGCACCCTCATGTTTGAGTTTGTAAAACTTGTGGAGCGGAAGTATCTCAGCTATCGAATGTATGAATGCAAATGCTACACGAAACATATCAGCGTAATGCATTTGTTCGATCGTGCCACTTAGACAGGGCAAAGGATGAGAGGCTAATTATCCCTGCACTGCAGAAATCAATGGTTTGGTGTGTCTCGCATTACTTCTTGTCAATAAGGGAAGATACTTGTTTGTCCAGGGTCGATATGGCAAGTGTTTGAGTGTATATGTGTGCAGGTTTCTGTGCCCACCTGGGATGAAGTTGGAGATGGGTAGACAGGCACGAGTTTCACTGCTGTTGCCTGAGCACTGGTTGCCGGTGGGAAACAGGACGTCACAGTGCCGCAGGCGAACCTGAGACCCTGATGAGTCACAGGGGGACCATTCGGACCAATCAGACCAGCTCTCTGTACATGACAACAACAAGCCCAAATCAGATGCAAAGTGATGTAGAGGGGAGGGAATGTGAAGTTCTCTTTCTCTCTCTCTCTCTCTCTCTCTATCTAGTAAGTGTTTCTGCATGGCATAAATTCTCATCCATATACCCCGAGTCTCTGACACAAACTTGATCCATCCACACCGTGAATGTAACTGGTCTTTAGAGCTTCTTGATATAAATGATCGAATGGCTTATATAAACGTCACAAAATAAGTCTCAAAACTTATTAAAAATGCAACAGAACATTCATATTTTCAGAGTGCAGAGTGCAAATCCAAATGGCTGTGCCTTTATTTGAACATTAAAATCTAGCTATCACTGGATATATGTGGATTTATGTAATGCACTGTGAGCTTACAAAAACATGTATAATATATTTGTTCATTTTGATGTGTGCAGTGGTGAACTGCAATGTGCATTTGTAGGAACCTTTGATGCTTTTAACTCAATGAGAGTGCAATAAAACTGACTGGATCAGAAGCCACTGTTGTGTTTTCTTTCTCACCTCTTTCCGCTGCATGCCGCAGCTTATCATGCCCACTTCTGTAACATTTTTCAAAACTGTTGTGAAAACTAACTGGTTTTGAAATAGGAGAATTCAAGACCCTTCAAACCAGCCCAGGGTCTATCTAGTCTCCCAGCCCAAAAATTGCCCAAAATTAATTCTAAAGGCCCTGAGATATTCACAGTGAAGTTCTTTTTTCGTTGTTCAGGGTAAAAAGAAGTTTAGGTAACACTTTATTTTAAGGACCAATTCTCACTATTAACTACTTGCTTATTAGCATTCATATTACTAGCATATTGGCTGTTTATTAGTACTTACAAAGCACATATTAACACCTTATTCTTCATGACCATATTCTAGATCCCTTAAACCTACCCAATACCTAAACTTAACAACTACCTTACTAACTATTAATAAGCAGCTAATTAGGAGTTTGTTCAGGGAAAACTCTGTTAATAGTGAATATGTGTTCCCTATTCTAAAGTGTTACCGAAGTTTAAAACACCTAAACAGCGGCATACTGTTAGTGAACAACCCAATGCCGCCAGTGTTGCTATGAGCGCCATTTAGATGAATATTAAATATGCGCTACACGCCTTCCTCTCAATAATAAACATACAAAACAGTGAGAAAACAGCAGTTAAGAAAGCATCTGATGACAGTGATGCATGTAACTTACATTTTGTTACATTATATCAACTTTGCTTTTTAAACTGGAAGAAAGAAATGGCTCTGAAAAACGAAAAACCACTTGCCCTTAATAATAAACATAATGAGTGCTAATATGGTTTTATCTGATGTGCAATCCATACATATCTGTTAAGATTTCAAAAACGATGTTTTAGGGTTTCATGACCCTTTCAACTTGAAAAAATGTGTCAGTGTCGCTTTCAATTAGAATTACAACTTCAATTTCTACTATAAAGCAGATCTCCACTGTGTTCATGTTGTTCCTCGTGTCTGACCTTAACATACTTAACAGAAGAAATAAACCAGAGGTTTTCCATGTCAAAGAAGGCAGAGCCCCAGATCCACACCCTCCTAATCGCCAAAGACCAATGGTAGTTCAAAGGTGTTTACCAACCGGTGCAAACTTTTCTGTAAAGTTTGGCAAGCTGTTTTGACCTTGAACGAACTTAATTTTGGCCTGATTTTGTTCAAAATCGTCATATCAGTTCATTTTTGATTTGCTTGAAGTATAACGAGGCTTTAAAACAAAGAAGCTAGACCTTCTTGGCAGATTAGACTTTTATTTTCCAGCAGGCAAGGCTTGAAATTGTGTTATGTGGTTATCTTACGAGTGAACTGATTATCTATTTGGCCTCCAAGGTAATTTAAACTATACTCTACAATGGAACCTAAAAAGCTTGGAATCCAGTTTAGGAGAACTTCCTCACAGTGTCTTCTGATTAGCATTCCCCTCACTTATCCCGTCCTCTGTCTCCCGGCTGCACTGTACAGCTACACATGCGCTCGTGTAATGAATGGTGTGACAGATAGACCTGAACGCAGCTAATAAAAGGTCACTCGGTAACCTCACTACAGTTCTGGCTAATGGATGGACTGACATTTGAATACAAGCTCTCTTCTCCCATTCACCTTTCCGTGGATCAATGTGCGAGGTTTGACTCTGTCATCAATCGCCTTATCTTGCTCTCCTCTCTTGCACTCCCTGCTGCGAGCTTATGCATATTATCTTCATATCGCAAATTTGGCTTTACCATTTGCTTTTCTATGAAGTGTGACATTTTGATTTCCTCTGCTTTCATTCCCCCACGGCCCGCTTTATGCGTGAGACATGACGAAAGGAAAGCAGGTACAAGACAAAGGCTTCCATATCCGAAAAAAGTCATGTAATTTCCTGTCGGATTCAAGGTGTGAGTGTGTGCGAGTTCACGTAGGTTGAGTTCATGCACGTGATAAAGTGTGTGTGTGTACCGGGGCAGGGTTGGATGTTGCAGAGGGCCTCTTCAGTATGCAAACCCAGGCAGATGTCACCTCCGTAGGCAGGTGGAGGGTTGTTACAGGTGCGTGTGCGCATGTAGTGGCCTCCTCCGCATGTCACTGAGCATTTAGACCAAGGTGACCAGCACGACCAGCTCCCATCCACTGAAAGATAAGGAAAAGAGCATACTAAAATTACTACTGTGCTTGTGTCATGAATAACTTTGGGACTAGCATCCTACATTTCTTTCAGTAAATAGTGAAAATATTTTTCGGAATAATTTTGAGCAGCTATAAATGTGTAACAACAGTTCATATCGATAAGGGCAAATGCATTTGTTCTCTACACTTTTCACACTGTAGCTCAGCAAAGAGGAGTCATTCAGATAAACATGTTTAGTGCCATTAATTTTAAATGGGAAATATCATGGAAAACATGATTTAAAATAAATAAAACAATAAAAATAAAAGAGTTCATTTTTAATACAAATACATACAGTAGCCCCATAACACAAAATGATCTTCAAAAAGAGGTCATTCAGAAGGCATCACATTTGTAATATCAGAACTATAAAGATTTAGATATCAGAACATATTCAGTATTCTGCAATTTGGTGGGTTTGTGACTCATTTCTCATTTTAGGAGGTTAGCCAATCATAGCACAACTCATTTACATATAAAACTCTTAAAAAGAACATTGGCCTGTTAAAAGGATGAGAGAAGGTAGAAAACAGTCACATAAAACTAAATTGTCTATTGAAAAAAAAACACTGTGCGATGATCATGCTGTATTTCTGACACTGTCAGAATATGATCGTAGGTTATCTTTTGTCACAAGACCGTGACAACGGCCGTCTTTGACTCTCACTGTACGACACAGGACCACCGATTAGGAGCCATGATCACAGAAATCGCCACGATTGTTTCACGATGCCAATCTTTTGTCTGGGACAGCCAAAAATCATGCAGTGTGTTTCGGGTTTAAGGGGGAAAAGTGAATGTGCTCCATTTCATTTAAACAGATCCAGGAACTTTATTCATCTAGTACCACAATATAAATGAACGACTTCACCATAGTTACCTCTGATAAGATCATTACAATGAAATCATCTGGTGTCAAAACATGCTAAATCCTACTGCGCTTGTGTCATGAATAATTTTGGGAAGAGCATCTGTCATTTCAAAGTAAATAGAATAATTATATCTGAATAATTTCAAGTGTGATTGCCACTCTAAATGTGTAACATTAGTTTATATCAATAAAGGCAAATGTGTTACATGACATTTTTTCTCTACACTTTTCTCGCTGTTTCTCAGCAAAGAGGAGTGATTCAGACTGAGCATATTTAGTGTCATTAAATTTAAATGGGACATATCATGGAAAACAGGATTTAAAAGAAATAAAATATTACAAATAAAAGAGTTAAATTTATTATGTACACTTCCATAAGACAACCATTTGTAGAAAATGATCTGCAAAAACAGGTCATTCAGAAGGCATCACATTTGTAATATCAAAACTATTATGATTTAGATAACAGCACCTATTAAATATTCAGAAATTTGGTGGGGTTGGGACTCATTTCACATTTGAAGAGGTTAGCCAATCATAGCACAGCTCATTTACATATAAATCTCTTAAAAGAACGATGGCCTGCTAACAAGTGAATATGCATTTCATTTAAATAGATCCAAAACATTTATTCATCTAGTACCACAATCTGAATGAACGACGTCACTGATACGATCACTACAATGAAATCATCTGGTGTTAAAACCAGCTAAATCCAGATGCTAAGACTGCTGGGAATCCGGGGGTTGATGAGAAGAGAGGCTGTTCACACAATCTGCTCTGGAGCTCTGCTTCTCCCTCGCGCTCTCACTCTGACCCCTGCTTTAATTAATGAGGCTAAACGAACCATCAATTCACTCCCTCCCCTCTTCAGCGAGTGCCAAGCTCAGGGTCATCACCCGCGACAACTGGGGGAACAGAGAACAACTCACGAAACACTACGACTGTCTTGGAACTAATTAAAGGAAAACAAGCATACTGAGTCTCATTTTACATTAGCATTAGCCGTCTGACAGGTTTGTGGAAGAGGGGTGAGAGTCACCGACATGAGTAGATTTAGGCTGCGTTTAGTATGAAATATTAGCATACTGATTACTGTATAGTGCACAGTATATTGGCTGCTATTAAAAAACTGTATGCTAAACGGTATACAGTATGCTACAAATATTTAAAATTTTTATTAAAAAATACTTAAAAACAGCATTTGTGCTATGATCTCAGAATATTTAGTTCAGCAAATGACATTATTGTCTAGGAAATAAGTCTTTTTTTTTTTTTTTTTTACATTTTATAAAGTTTGCATATTATTCCAATTTTGTGGTAAAATGTCTTAAAGGGTTAGTTCACCAAAAAAGGAAAATTCTGTCATTTTCTCACCCTCATGTCTTTCCAAACCCATAAGACTTTGGTTAATCTTCGAAACACAAATTATGATATTTTAATGAAATCTGAGAGGTTTTTGTCCCTCCACTGAAAATCCAGGTAACCAAAACTTAGAAGATACAAAAAGGTCATAAAGGCATTGTAAAAATAATCCATATTAATTGAACGGTTTAAGAAATATGATTGCTTTATTTGATGAACTGGGGGGCGGGGGATTCATAGCAAAAAATAAAAAATAAACAAACAAAAAAATCTAATTAAAGATAAATTTGACTGAAACCTTTTTTCCCTAAAATTTCTATAGACATTTATATAATACTGTTATCATGAATTATTTTAGCCATGATAACCGTGTAGTGAAATTCTGATATCGTGACAGCCCTGCAACATTTGTATATTGCCGAAAATATTTTTCAAATGCAAAAGTTGTAAATGCAACAAAAAGTACATTTTGGAGAGTACATTTTTCAAGAAATTACTATTTCAGTCTTTCTACTTTAAAAAGATCCCATTTAATTAAATGTGTTACTTACTGTTTCTTTGTAATTATTTGTGAAATTTACTAGCAATTTCTGAGAGAAAATTGCTTCAAAGTAAATCCTACTCCAATTTTTCTAGTGTATTTCATTCTAGCAGAATAAAAGATTTTTAAAACTAGTGCCCAATTTTGATTTGGGAAGCTCAAATGCACCTTTTCCTGTCTGTTGCCTTTGAAGTAACAGCTCAGGATAGTTACTAGTAAAGGTTTTATAACTATATGTGTTGTTGACTGTATCTCCCATTGTTGGAGAAAAACCAGAAAAGGTGACTTTTTTATATAAAAGACATAAGTAAACGAAATATTGCATTTTATCATCTGTTATAACTTCTCTATTGCGAAAAATGACA
This sequence comes from Sinocyclocheilus rhinocerous, assembly GCF_001515625.1. NCBI lineage: Eukaryota > Metazoa > Chordata > Actinopteri > Cypriniformes > Cyprinidae > Sinocyclocheilus > Sinocyclocheilus rhinocerous. The sequence continues at coordinate 438,405 of NW_015662000.1, read as the reverse complement.
AATCAGCTCATGTCTGCCCCGGCGTGACTGATCATTTCATTTCACCCTTGTGGCCTGCAACAAAAAAAAGATTCATTCGTTTCAGATCCTCCACAACTGCAACCGCGAGACCTCCGTCTGCCTCTCTCAAAACAAAATAATGCATTTCAAAGGTCTGACTTTGAACGTATAAAGATTTAGCTCGGCAAGAAGGAACCAATAAAAGACACAGTCAGAATACTGGTCACAGACAAGCTCCGGTTCAGAGACGCTTATGGAGGTGTAGAGCAATTTGATGTGTTCTTTTCCAAGCTTCCTGCTGGGATACGCTTGATGAAAGTCATCTGTATTATTCTGTCGTCGCCTGTACAAAGGGGCTATTGAATCTAAGCGCTACTAAGACGTTTCATTGGAAGTAGACAAGGACTGAATTAACTTAGTGAAGTGCACAGCACAGTTACTGATCGACAGTGTGCTCACATAGTTTGCTGTACAATCTGTCATCTGCCGCTTTTATAAAATTTGCGCTGCGATTCCTGATCTGTTAGCAATTACTCCTGCGGAGAAAAATATAAATAATTCTAATCAGGTCTTAAAACCTCTGGAGGTCTTTGTTACTGGAGCAGTCCCGTTGGTCTTGCTACTGTCACTTTACAGGAAATATGTGATTTCCAGTTAGAAAACAGCTTCTGTAAAATTAAGCAGGAGCAATTAGCTTTCCAGCATATCAAGCAAGAGTTATAAACTACAACTCTCCAAAAACAGGCTATTGATTAATTACGATTGCAAAACAAATTCCGCATTGCCTGATTGTGTCTTGTTCATCGTTAGGTATCATAAAATACCCAAGTAGCGCATTTCCATTTTAGACAGCATATTTCCAGCACACATAACGATGAGCGCTCATTTAATTAGAGAGCTTTTTCCCCTCCTTCAACTTTAGAGAGGGTGTACACCATTGTCACAAGCCTTTTAATGACTGAATCCTGCTTTCCCGTCACTGCCGGTGTAATTAGCTTGAAATGTGATTAGACACAACGATGCCACTGAGATTTCTCTCCATTTCCACCGGCAAATTGAGGTCCTCGCACCTTAAAACAGGGAGGCTGTCTTCTACTCGTACAAATACCACTCGCAAATGTGGGTTGTGTCTTACTTTTATCACTTGTTGATGTCTGGAATCCTTCTTTATTCCCTGCACACCAGTAACAAACTGAAAAAGGACAGTTTTTATGATTGCTTCCATATAAACATTTGAAGAAAGAATGGATAAGTCTGAATTCTATTTGTGTTGTATGATGTTTTTTTTTTTTTTAAAGTAAACGCAGTGTTCTTTTTTCCACCAAATAAGTGCTGGTGCTCGACTGGAGGATATGTTCTCCTCTTTCAGAAGATTTTCCATTAAGCCAAACTACGATGTAACTGGTACACAACAAACAGCACATTTCTGTTGTTTGTAACTGTAGTTTAAGAATTTATTTGAACATCTATAGAAAATGAATTTATCACAAGCTGGCTTTGATGAAATGTTTTCACATACATAATGAATAAAATGTTTAGTTATCAATTTAAATATATGATATTTATAAATAAAATCATTTAATTTACTTTTGGTTAATTGGTGAAGTCTTTGTAGGTGACAAATATACACTACTGTTCAAAAGATTTTTTTTATTCAGCTTTTATTCAGCAAGGATGCATTAAATTGATCAAAAGTGTCAGTAAAGACTTTATAGTGTTACAAAATATTTCTATTTCTAATAAGTGCTGTTCATGCTGAACTTTATTCTATTCATCAAATAATCTTGAAAAAAAAGTTTAGACAAAAATACAAAATTCAGCATATTAGAATGACTTCTGAAAGATCGTGACACTGAAGACTGGAGTAATGGCTGCTGAAAATTCAGTTATAAAATCACAGGAATAACTTACATTTTAAAATACATTAAAATAGAAAACAGTTATTTAAAAATATAATAATATTTCACTTTTTTATTTACATTGTGATTCCCTATCTGTATTTCACTTTATTTTATTATTTTACTGTATTACTTCATTTTTTGATCAAATAAATGCAGCCTATTTGAGCAAAAGATACTTTTTCTAGAACAAAAACTATTTTTTACATTGCAAACAAAACTTAAAATAATAAATTAGATTTATACATATAATTTAATTTCAGAATGGGGAAAACGAAGATGTGTAAGTCACAAAAATATGAATGGAAAAAGTTGGAAAAAGTTTATGTATGAGGACTGCTAACCTGGACATGGTGTAGTATTGCACTCCTGAAATTCCTGGGCAGGCCCCAGGCAGGTGACTCCTCCATATTTGGGTTTGGGGTTGGAGCAGGTGCGTTTGCGGTTTCGGACCCCCGAGCTGCAGTCCCGACTACACTGGCTCCAAGACCCCCAGACGGACCAGCCTCCATTTACGGTCAATCCAGAGATACGTCCAGAACGCAGCAAATCTCCTAAAACAAGAATAAACAGATTAAATTCCTGGGAAATCATGGGAATTCGATGCTCTTCAATAAACCCTGACAGGGTTTTCGATTTCAGAGATTATCATTTCAACAAATCAATCTATTATTAAATCCATACCACCTGAACTATTTCAAAAGAATAGCTCAGAGAGCAAAATGGATTTTCACATCATAGTTATCCATGCCATTCACAACTATTACTGTATGGGTTTGTGTCAAAGAACATTTATCTTATCAAACAGAGTGTTTTTGCCACAGAGTATCTGTCTGCACCGTGACCTCTGTGTTTGTACCTCTGACCTTGAGCGAGATCCATCTGTGACAGTCCCTGTGAGCCACAGCCATTTATTCATTCGGAGCAGGCGACGGCGCTACATGGGTCGACCTAAAATCTCTCCAGCACCAGAGCACACAGCCCTCTCAAAGGTAATAGACTACTTCATAATCTACTCACACCTCAAAGCGGGGCGCCTGGCTCTGATGGCTAATGGCAAGGGAACACAGGTGTCAGTGCATGCTAGACCCGCAGGTAAACAAATCGTGCTGCATTCAATGACTTTAACCAAGAAATGACTGACTACATTGATTTTTTAGGAAAGTATAAAGTCGTATTCTGGAATTGGATTTTGACTTCGCTATGCTTGCTGGTTGTTAAGAACCCATGCAAAGCGAAGAAGATAAATTTGCGATTAAAAAAGGCAGCGCTTATGCATATGCATTGAACTTTCCCATCCCAGCTTCTGTCATGTGTTAGACAATAGGATCAGCGGTACATCTGCCGAGCGAGATGGGTGGCATTATATCCTGCACAATCAAGAAAATTAATAGCTCTTGTGGATTAAGAGTGTGGCTTTTATGCAATTCCCCAGAGCTGTCGTAAACTGTCTAGCGGTCACCGGCGCTTATTAAAAGTTAGGGGGTGGGCAATTAGGAACGACTCCCTGATGGGTCTGCGTAGTGGGTGGTTAACGCCTCTGCAAATACATGTAATTACAATGACATACAGCATTCTAGCATGGCAAGAAGCAGTTGAGACACAAACGGTCAACTGAACAGTGTGGGGTGCTCATAAACAGCGGGATCCAAAAATCTGAGACCACTGGTAAAAAAATGCTTCTCTTTGTTTTTATTTCTGTTCTATTTCATATTTCTTATTTAACATTTTTTTAAATTTTAAAATGGCAAATTATATTAATTTGTGTTTAAAAAAAAAACATTTAAAGGGGTCATATGATGCGATTTCAATTTTTCCTTTCTCTTTGGAGTGTTACAAGCTCTTGGTGCATAAAGAAGATCTGTAAAGTTGCAAAGACTAAAGTCTCAAATCCAAAGAGATATTCTTTATAAAAGTTAAGAGTCAGCCACACCTACCTAAAACGGCTCGTTCTAACACGCCCCCACATACCTACGTCACGATCTGGGAAGATTTGCATAACACCGCCCAAATGTTCACACAAAGAAAGAAGGAGTAACTTTTATTCTCGCTGTAGTATTGTTGACGCTGCAATTTGCCACTGATGATTCAAACGCGAGTTTTGGGCAGTGTAGAGTAGCACTTGTTGTTTGTCATTTCTCTGATCTCAAATGCAGACATGGTTTTATGTTTACGCGGCGCGATGCAATGCAACGCAACGCAACGCAACGCAACGCGTAAAAAGACAGTATAAGTCATTATAATCCATAATTATGTCTCCACAGGATGCAACGAATGCCTTGTTTATAATGGGTTTTCATGTTTATGAATCATCGCTCCGGCCTGACAGGGCATCATCACAGTATGGTAGGGGCGTAACATTTCCGTCACACGCTTGAGGTATTCAGCCAATCATAACGCACTGGATAGCTGGCCAATCACAGCACACCTTGCTTTTCAGACCGATGAGCTTTGTAAAAATCGATGCGTTTCAGAAAGGCGGGGCATAGAGAAGAAACAATAATGTACAGTATGTGGAAAAGAATGTGTTTTTTGAACCTTAAACCGCATAAACACATTTCATTACACCAAATACACAAAATAATGTTCTTTTTAGCAACTTCATATGACCCCTTTAAAAGTCACCAATTATATTAATTGTAATTAATAAATTAGGCTATTAAATATAACCTAAAATACTAAAACATTATTTGTAACAAATTAATATATTTTAACAGTTTTTAAATCATAAGTTATATTATATTTGTTACTATCAAACATTTTTTATTATAAATTGTATTATAAATGTGTTATTACTGAATATAATTTAACAGCTTTTTAAATGAGAAATTATATTAATTTGTAATTATTAAATATAATTTAATATTTTTTTTAAAATAATGGATGATATGATTTGTAAATACTGAATATAATTTAACATCTTTTTCAATTAGAAATTACATTAATTTGTAATTATTAAATATAATTTAGTAGTTTTCTAAAAATGTATATATAATAATATTATATGTTTCTAATAGTAAAACTAGTCTAATAGTTTTTATTAATTAATAAATTAGATTCTTTGTAATTTTCAAAAATAATGTTTTTAATACAAATTCAACTTATTTGTTTATGCTTTTAAATTACAAAATATATTAATGTAATTAAATAAAATTTGTGCTTAAATTACATATATGATCATAATTTGAAAGAAAAACTAAACTGAAAAAAAAAAATCACAATGTCATTGGTTTGCTTCTGTTTTGCTTTAACAAAAGCAGCACTTGAGATGCACGAACTGCAAAAGTTTTAAGTTTCTATTCAGTTTTAAACTTGATTTTTAATCCCAGATTTTCAGATGCGCTCTTAGACTTTTTGGGCCTGACTGTGTAAGGTTGAGACCAGAATCACTGACAGTGAAATTTTCTATTTTGTATCCAAGGACATGTGTGTGTAATGCACCACAGAGAAATTTGCCAGCTGAGATCCTAAGGTCTGCAGAATCTGACACTGAGTGGGATTCTAACTGATGGCAGATCTGTAGGGAGCCGACAGTAAATAGCCTTGGAGATATCAGCCGCTTCTATGAGAAAAGGAGGAGAAAAGAAAAAAAGAAAAAAAGAGAGAAAGACAGAGACGCAGAGATGGAGCTGTCCGTGCAGCACGGTATTTAGATGAGAAAATAGTGCTAAAGTCACATGCTAAAATGATGTGCTATTGTTTCTGAGATAAATGAAGGCATCACTCATAGCCAAATTACAAACCTGGGCCATCATCAGTTACAGCCTCTGGCTTATGCTGCAAAGAAACTCAAGGTTTTAAGATAAGTAGCTTGACTGTTTGGCAGCATTTTCACTCTAGCCACTGCCATTACTCCAGCAAACAAATAGACATAATGGTGCATGTATTGATTTTTATTGTACTGAAGGTTAAGTGTTAAACACTTGCACTAAAAGAAAAATGGTGCTGTATTGTAACGAAAGCTACAGAGCGTTTTTTTGCACACTAAACATTTGTAATCGCCCTCTTAGTTTCTAAACTGCGTTCATTAAATTGCAAATTATTACCTCATTTTAACAGGTTTGCATAAACTACCCAATTTAGATTGACTAATCAGTGGGTTGGCCTGAACAACTATTAACATAACTAATTAACAATAATTAGGCTGGTCTGAGGTTCACATGACCCTGATCAGATATGTTTTTTTAGGGGTTAGGCATATAAGAAACAGTTTGTTTTTAATTTGACATGGTCAAAAAACTGCAATATGTGACAACAGACAAAGACTGGAAAGATTTGGAAAGATTTTTTAAAGTTTTTGAAAGACTCTTTCGTGTTCACCAAGGTGGCATATTTTTGATTAAAAATAACAGAAACAGTAACAGTTCAAAAGAACAGTTTTCGATTGTATTATATTTTAAAATGTCATTTATTCCTGTGATGCAAAGTTGAATTTTCAGCATCGTTACGCCAGTCTTCAGTGTCTGATTCTTAAAATCATTCTAATATGCTGATTTGCTGCTCAATAAACATTTTTTTTTTATTATCAATATTGAAAGCAGTTGTGCTTTGGGGTAAATAAATAATTATAACACTTTTATTCAGTAAGGACACAGTAAATTGATCAAACGTGTAACATGATCCTTCAGAAATCATTCTAATATGAAACATTTCTTATTATTACCAATGTTGAAAAAAGTTATTTTATAGATATATTTTAAAGATATTTTTGTGGATACAGTAATCATTTTTTTAGGATCCTTTGATGAATAGAAAGGTCAAAAGAACAGAATTTATTTGAAACGGAAAACTTTTGTAACCTTATAAATGTCTTCAATGTCTCTTTCAATTAATTTAATGCATCCTTGACGAATAAAAGTATTACATTCTTTAAAAAAATCTTTTGAACTGTAGTTTATATGTCTGAATGCATATGGCTATAGCAGTAGCATTATAAAGGGGCAGAATTTAAAGATTTTTCAGAGTGTTTTTTTTTTTTACCATGTAAAATGTCTAAAAGATAAAGCCCAGCGCACTGTCTGCATGTTAATTTAAGCACTGCTGAAAATGTGTTAGACGACTAGCTGACTGTCATCCATTCATACGTTGAATAATCTCAGAGGACAGAACTTTTAAACTTATAAACACTAGTAAATTAACTGATGACCATCAAGGTTTGAACAAATACAGGCAGCAGTTTATCAAAGAAAGTGATGTTGTTATCTGACATTGTTTTATATTTTTATTCAGGTTAATCTACTTATTATAATTAAGTAAATGGACCGCAGCTCACTAAGTAAAGCTCCTGAATCTGTGTAAATAACGACCAGCTGCTGCGGACACTGATAATTTCTTTAATTTGCTCCTCAAAAAGACAGCAGAGAAATCAAGGAACCTTATCTGCACAAAGCCGATTTACATTTGCCTAATAAAAAAAAACCTGCATCAAATGCATTTCCAATCTGAAAATGTCAGCCAGGGCTGATTCTACTGATCTTGTTTCTTTCATAATGTTGATATTAGACAGAGAAAGAGGCTCAGACCTCAAAGGCTTGACAAAATAGCAACAAACACGTGACTTCAACTTGACAAAGCCAAGGTGACTTCCAGGGCCCTGCTAACTCAGTTTATCTACAGACAACTGAATGTCCTTGTGCTTTTATAAATACATTTTACAAAAAGTAAAGAGCCAATTTTTACATAATATGTAGCATTTAGTGTCTTAGCAACACAAAATACAACCCATAAACAATCCAAAAGTGCAGGTTAAAAAAATCACATTTTCAACCCAAATCATCATCTTGCAGTAATTCTATGAGTTTGATTGTGTAATGCTTGACAATATTCTAGTTTAGAACTTTAATGTAACCACATACAGTCATTCCTCCACTCTAGATTGTTCCACATGAACTCTATGCAATGAGACGCTGTGCTTTATCACCCTCTCTTTCACACGGCATGGCTTACGGATTCAAATCGATATGGGCCAGCCGAGACGTGAGGCTAAATCTTGGCCAAGTGGCAGCCCATTCATTTCAGAACTCATCTTCCCTTGTGGCTTCACTGACATCAACACACATCTTTAGTGTGGAGGTGATTATGGGACTAGGCCTCCTCTGTACGATATGCAGTATGTTAACCACTGTCCACAAACATCTGCCATGCAGCGGTATAGCTGGGTGCTTCAAGCTAAATAATGGTTAAAATGCAGAAATTATTCATGTGTATGTTGGGCACTTAATATTTATGAATTATACTGATGCAGCACTGATGAATCATATGAGTGTCAGAGATATACAGATTGCATGCAATACTAAACAGAAAAATTAAAACTAACCTGTCTGTATATGCATGTGAACGTAAAGAATTATCTTATGCTCAACAATACTGTATTACTTATGTTTGCATGTATATATATATATATGTGTCTGTGTATACACGCAACTCAACACACAATTAACATTTTAAAAAAATCCTCATTGATTTCCTGTATTTCAGCTTTCAAATGGAAAAGCTGCATTTAAAAGCAACAGAAGACTTCCACAAACTAGCAAATTAAATGTTTCTGTGCTGCTCTGAATGTTTTTTTTTTTTTCATTTTAGCTCAGTCGCTCGTAAAACGAAATGGAAATTAGTGAGATGGAAAAGCAAAGAAAAATAGCCTAAAAGAGTTCTTGTCATTAGCTTTGTGTGTGGCATAGTGAATGTCTGTTGAAGATCAGAGCGTGACTGTAGAATATTAGTGTCTATAAACATCTCTCAAAAACAAACTTTACTGTTACAGGGTTTTCACTGCATATATCTGTGTAATATCTCGGTGCCACTTTGACTCTCGTAACTCGTCAGTTAACAGCTTGTTGTAACCACAGCTAGTTCACAGATGTGAAACCTAATGCAGGGAGGTAAATAAATAAAATTAAGTGCAAGTGTTGCACTTTTCCAGACAGGAAGACCCCCAACCACTGAGAGAAATCACATTCACTGATTTGACTTCATTAGCATGTTCCTCGTGTCTCTCTGAGGCAGAATGCAGCCAAGAGCACTTGTGTTGGGTGAGACGACACTCCAAAAACTGATGTAGTGAGCCCACATTGATGAGAGAAAGAGAGAGAGAGTGAAAGAAAGAACGAAAGAGAGAAGCACTGGAGCACATCATGTTGTCTTTCCACCGATGGACAAATAGATCAAGTGGCTTGCCTCAAAGTCACTATGGGCTCACTCCATCAAAGACACAGGGAGAAAAAGCAGGATGAGAGGAGACAAAAGGAAAAAGCTGAGTGACAAATGAAGAATTGCAGGGAAGAGAGACAGAATGAGATCTCACCATCTGTGGAGCATCCCGTGGATCCGTCGCTGGAGCAGTACCTCATCTCAATCCGCTGTCTCCCTACTTCCAGCAGGCTGGGCTCCGGGACCCTCGCCTTACAGGTGTACCTGAACCGCTGCTCGTAGTGGCCTCCATTGTCTGAGATATTCACCGGCGTCCATGGGGTCCATTGAGTGGTCTTCTTTAGATCCGGGCAAGGGAGGGTATTGCAGGACTGGAATTCCTGTACAAACCAGCAAAATATATAATTATACATTTTATTCTTTATATTATCAATCAATACAATATTATAATATTTCAGTAGCATTTCATATTGTCTATATTTCTGAATCATAAAATATAGAATTGATTATAGAATTATTATAGAAGTTGTTTTTTAAAATTATATAAAATCTATAATTATAAATGCTAATCTTTAAAAAGAATATAGCATTACTTTAAAAACAGTAAAAAACAGTAAAAACAGCAGTATTGTGAAATATTATTATAATTTAAAATTAATGCAATTACCACAGTCTTCAGTATCACATGATCCTTCAGAAATCATTCTAATATGATTTCTGAAGGATATTATATTATACAAATAATATTATAGCAATTATTATTGGTTGTCAATAATCAATAATTGTTCTTATTATTACCAATGCTGAAAACAGTTTTTGTTGCTTAATATTTTTGTGGAAATTATGATACATTTTTTAAAATTTATTTATACTGTACATTTAATTCATTTCAATTGTAATTCAAAAGAACAATATTAAAATAAATCACACACACACACACACACACACACACACACACACACCGAGTCTGGTGGGGACTTGCGGCAAACCTCTTAAATTCTTGATCGTTTTATTGCATTTCTATAATTGATATGACATCTACACTGCCTGTATCCTTGATCTGTACCAGCAGTTATGAGCTTTCAATCCTTCGATTTATGATAATGTAGAGCGTCTTCTGATACCAATGTCTAGCACTTGAGGCAGTCAGATTCATGTCCTGACACCTTAATAAATTCGCCTGAAACAAGGAGCTATAGATTTCCTGTAAATCATATGTGTTCATTTGGTGGAGTGGGGAGCTGTGTCCATTCTAGCTGCATTTATTTATGCTTAATAGACCTTGAATGACTGCCAGACCTTGGCAAAATAAGATAAAAGTCCTTTTTGTTCATCCGTCAATCTGTCAGACAGAGGGAGAGCTGATGTGAAGCGCTCAGACGGCTGTCTACCTCACCTCCCTCCACTCGTCTCTTCTCACCTCTGTTCTCCCAAGGACGGGGCGCAGCCGAGGTTAAGATTGGGAAAAGTTTAGGCATTGTTTGCTGTGCGATCTGACTACCTGTTTTTGTTTTCACACTCTCTTTGTTAATATTTAATAGCGGTTTATAAATATGTTGAAATCAAATGAGCTGACTGAACACTTTTTACCTCACTGAGCATCAACACTTCAGCTAGAAAGGCTCAAACACAGATTTTTGCAGTCTGTTTTCTCTTAGACAAAGGAGGGTGTTGGGTGTTAGTGTTGTACTTGACTACGCATAGAGAAATGTTCATGCTAGGCTGCACTCTCTCAGAGCACAAAAGCAAAATGAGTTACCTAATAATTACATGGTTTCATTAAACACTCAACATCTGGATGCCTCCACAAATTAACAAACTACAAGTACAAGCTGTATTAAGTCTATAGTTATGTAAACATGCCATTAAAATATTAAAGAACCTGGTTCTTTAGCTTTAGCTTTTATCACTAGCCAAGTTTCCATCCAGTTTTTGCGCTGTTTTGCGCTGACAAAGAGAATATGCGTAAAAAAACTTTGCGAAAATTTCTGTCTACAGTCTGTTTCCATCCAACTGGCCTTTTACCGATAAAATGGTGTGCGTTATGACGTCATCCCTAAAAAACAAATTGTCGCATAAGTTTTGGTGTAAAAATGTCCTTGAGCTGTTTCCATACATAATTTCACCTATTGCGTAAATTATATAGACTAGTAGCCTGTTCTTCATCCATTTGAAACAAAACTTTATTATATAGCATATTATTAAATTTAATAGGCCTGCATTAAATTATTTTTAACAAGTGTCATGAGTTGGTTTTTTTGTACTTTGTTATAGACTATTTAGATACTTGATCATCAAGCATTATTCATAAATAGGTGCAGTTGTATTAGCCTATCATTATTTTTCTGATGAACTTTTAGAGGAAATGTTCATTTCGGTTATTTTATTTCTCCTAACCAACAACCGACTGCCGTTAAGCCATTATTAACTGACAAGATTATGTTAAATTACAATTAAATGAAATTTGAATTGATACATGGCTGTGACTTAATAAAAATACCTAAATTTGTTTTCCTGGGATTCATTTTATACACGCAAAAAGCAGCATACACAACAGAACGTGAGGATTCACATGGTCACATCACGCACCTGCAGCGCTTCTGCGAATGGAGAAAAACATAATAAAGCTATATATAAAAGAAATAAATAGGACTATATGTGAAATATATTTTTCTAAATAATAAATTAACAAAACGAAAGAAAAAAAAACTGTGCAACAATTATCAGCCTAAATGCAGAATTTCGGCTCATTTTTGTGATGCGCTCTTGAGAAAGCGGCATCCTGTTTGTTTCCTTTATTTTACAAAAACACAATGTTTTGTTTTTATTGTGAATGTACACAAATAAAGGACTATTTAGAATAGTTGTGAATAATGTCTTACTCTCATATGACCACAAATGAAGGAGTATAGTAACACCGTGTCTACACCGGATGCGACAGCTGCTGCGCCGCTCGCGTCCGGTGTAGACGGTGTAAGTTGTTTCCACTTTTATAAGGAAAAAAAAACAAGCGATCGTGCCGGCGCCTCACTTGCGCAGTTAAGCATTGCTAACTCTACAACACAGCCTGTTAATTGTCATAATAAAATACAGCCAGCCAATGTTTTCAACATTGAAAACCATGCTATTTTAGTTCCCCTCACTCCACAACAAATACTTTAAATTTAATGGTAGAACAGAACTCAGAACAAAACAAGAATAAAAAAAATATGAAAAGCTACTAACAAGCCAAAATATATTAATTTAAAATTTTGTACTTCGCGTTCCAATATCCACGTAAAACAAAATGTGCTTGGCATAATATCATGGGGGTATGGTGGTCATGCTGAACGGCACGGACTACAGGCTATTTAAACTGAGCAGTGCACTGTAAAAAATAACGTAAATGTAGGCTACTAAAGAAACATCAAATTAAGATAAGTATGTTTGAGAGGTAACTTGTCTTTTTCTTACCAAATATAAAATAATTTTAGATGAAATTTAATAAAATGAATATGATTTAATGCGATTTTGAACTACAGGGAAACTTGCTTTAATGTGAGCAACACCATGAACATGGGAACTGCTGGTAAATTTTATCGATAAATGGCATTTCCATCAGCTATATCGGTAAAAATTTTGAAGCGCTAAATATTTTTTCACAAAAAATTCATGGATGGAAACCTGGCTACTGTGAAAGACAAATATGATGGGGAAAAAATGCAAAAGTTTTTAGCACATTACATTTATTTGAAATTAGGGATGCACCGATACTGGTATCGGTATCGGGCCCGATACTGAGCTCCTGTACTCGTACTCGTACTCGTTAAAATGCCCCGATACCAAATGCCGATACCACACAGCATGTGTTAAGTGCCATATTCAGACAATGAAACACCGACAACAGAACAACAGACAGCAGAATGGAGTTATTAGAGATTAAGGATGTCTACGAAGTATATGTATGCAATGAATATAAAACATTCAGTATTAATGCCTGTATAGCTGATTTGCTTACCAGCTGGTAAGCAAATCACGCTGAGTGGATTGAGTGCGCGGCGGCGCAGATGCGCGAGCTTGTCGAGTGAATATACCTTTCTCACAGACATCGCTGGAAAGTTTGTAGTTCGGTCGGATACGTCAAAAACAAGTAAAACAATGCACAAGTTACTTAACGGTAGAGAGAGAGAGAG
>NW_015662000.1:422719-424913 GCF_001515625.1 Sinocyclocheilus rhinocerous | reverse complement strand
ATAGTTGTGTAAATAATACTGTCATACTAACAGCTGTCTGAATATTTTTTGGTTGATTGTAATCTATTACATACCTTTCTATCAAAGTTATCTGACATTATCAAGCTGAATTTGTTCTGACTCCGTTTAACTCTGAGTTCTTGTTATATTTTATTACCATTTTCTAAACTATAGCGAATAAACTGTGATAATGTGAGAAATGTTGAAGGTGTCTGAATAAATTTTGGTTTGACTGTATCTATTTGATAAATGAAGTCAACCAACTAACAATATACATACGCTTTTGGTTTCTGTACCCAATATTTAAAAAATTTACAAATGCAATAAAATATTGGTATCGGTACTCTGTATCGGCAAGTACCAAAAATAAAAGTATCGGTATCGGGCGAGTACTGGTATCGGTGCATCCCTATTTGAAATAAATGATATATAATTTATATTCACTTATGCATGAGTATAAGTATTTAACAATTAATTAAATAAATGTAATGATTTAATGATAATTAGGCATTATTTATGCAATTTTAATGTTCTATGTTGAATATAATAAAATATTTCTTTCTTAAGCTCCTTTTTGTAATGTCTATTTGATGCTTTTATCTTTGAATACAATAATGAATTTATGAATCATGAAATATATAATTTATTTTTTAATTTATATAAAATATATAATTATAAATGCTGTTCTTTATAAAGAATATGCAAGCATTAATTTGATTAAAAATACAGTAAAAACACAAATATTGTGAAATATTATTATAATTTAAAATTAATGCCATTACCCCAGTCTTCAGTGTCACATGATCCTTCAGAAATCATTCTAATATGCTGATTATTATAGCAATTTGTATTGGTTGTCAATTATCAATAATGGTTCTTATTATTATCAATGCTGAAAACTGTTTTTGTTGCTTCATATTTTTGGTGGACATAATGATACATTTTATTTTAATTCAATTTATTTAAAATGTAATTCAAAAGAACTGTATTAAAATAAATTACATACATAATTTTTTTTAGTGTAATAGTGTATAAATAATAAAACTTCTAATATAATGATTAATTAAATAAATGTAATGATTTCATGATAGTCAGGCATTATTTATGCAATTGTAATGTTTTATGTTCTATGTTGATCATCATATGACCCCTTTAATGTATTTGGTCTTGGTGGAATAGATCTGCTTCACTGCTGCTGTGGCAGAGCAAGTACCAAGATTTGCTACTGCCAATACATCCACAACATGCTGCTGTGAGCACGCAAGAAATTCTGCTGCTGCAAATATAACATACATGAAATAACATACTCGCATATGGGAACACAGTACAATCACGCCGTGCTAATGTAGTGGAACGACTTAGATATCAAACTTCCATAAGCAACCATTGCCCATAGGGAAGTTAACAACAATCCAAGTCTAAGACGAGTTGAGCTTCCTGAGGTCACACCCGGCCTGGTCAATCGTTCCAAAGTACTCCTGTAACTTCGACACCCAGGATGGAACCCGTGGTTTCAATCAGCGCTGAAGGGGGCGTATACAAAGCAGACCCAACTGTAGCACTGGCGATGCCGCTGCCATGAGGCCCAGCATCCTCTGAAACACTTTGAGAGGGCGAGTGGTACCAATCTAGAAGGAGGTCGCTAGCCTCCGTATGGCCAGAGCCTGTTCCGGCGTGACTACAGCTCTCATTTGGGCTGAGTCAAAAATTGTTCCCAGGAACGATATTCGCTGGCTGGAGAACAACGAACTCTTGGCAAAATTGACCCTGAGTCGCAGGCACTCCAGGTGGCTGAGGAGGAGGGTCCTGTGTGATATTAATTCTGCCTCTGACTGGGCCAGAAGGAGCCAGTCGTCGCGGTAGTTGAGAATGCGGATTCCCATCTGTCTCAGACGGGAGAGAGCCATGTACTTCGTAAAAGTGAGGGGGGCCAGAAAGTATGCATCCAGCGAAAAGAACCAGTCTCTTGAGCGAATTCCCGCAAGGATCTGTTTCAGTGTAGTCATCCTTTTCATGAGGGCGTGATTCAGGTGTCTGACATCGAGGATGGGCCGGAGGCCACCATCCTTTTTTTCGCTCTGAGCTGGGTGAACCGTTTTTACGGCTCATATCGCCAGGAAAATTAATCACCTCTGAGAGCAGGACGTGTGCATCTTTGCTCTAAACTGAGGTGGGAACCACGCAGTTGAATCGC
>NW_015662000.1:421198-422092 GCF_001515625.1 Sinocyclocheilus rhinocerous | reverse complement strand
TCCAACACCCAGATTGGCACTACAGGGATGGCCCGACAGGCCTCAGCCCGTGTGACAAGGGGTTGGATTAAATTGAGAGGCTGGTCGCCTTATGGCAACCCCACACTCAGAAGAGGAAATTTGCTTTCCCTGAAAATGCTTTCAAAAAATGCTTCGCCAGACTTAATGCTCTCATAGCAGAGCAGTCAGCCCCCGTGCACGCTGCCTCAGCGTGGGCGTGGCCCAGACGCGTCCAATTTGAAGCTGTCAGTGATAATAATCATTAGTGACAGCATTCTCTTTTAATCCGCCTAAAAAAGATCAAACCGCTCGTTAGAAGAGGAGTTTTGATGATCTTTATGTGTAAACACTCTGGAAAATCAAAAATGCTGCACGCATTCTCTCAAATCCGCTCGTAACGGATGAGGGGAGGAGCGGGGCCATCTTCATTCAAGAAGGCGAGCCGCGAGCAAAGCGGAGAGAGACATGAACTCTCGTAGTAAGAGCGGTCTGTCTCAGCAGCGCAGCCTCAGTGTGGGCGTGACCCAGGCAAGAGGCGCGTTCAAATACAAAGCTGTCAGCGATATTGAATCGTTGGTGACAGCGTTCTGCTCCAAACCGCCCAGGAGGATTGAGCCGCTCGACAATGAGGGGCGGTGATCCTCACGTGTAAACACACTGGCATATCAAAGAGCTGCGTGGAGAGTGATGCAAGCGGGGGCCTTGCCGGCATTAAATCACTCAAGCCTGATCGATCATACCCGCGAGTTTGCCATTTCAGCCTCCGAGTAACTGGGAGGAGAGAAACACAAGAGCGGGGGAGGCGGGGCTCAGCGATGCACACACAAATGTGAAGCTGCCCGCGTTTTGCTTTGATCTGCCTGGGAAGATTAAGCTGCTCGTATAACGAGGTGC
>NW_015662000.1:416424-418146 GCF_001515625.1 Sinocyclocheilus rhinocerous | reverse complement strand
ACCCCACACTCCCCACACTCAGAAGAGGAAATTTGCTTTCCCTGAAAATGCTTTCAAAAAATGCTTCGCCGCTCTCATAGCTCTCATAGCCGTGGCCCAGACGCGTCCAATTTGAAGCTGTCAGTGATAATAATCATTCGTGACAGCGTTCTCTTTTAATCCGCCTAAAAAACATCAAACCGCTCGTTAGAAGAGGAGTTTTGATGATCTTTATGTGTAAACACTCTGGAAAATCAAAAATGCTGCACGCATTCTCTTCGTAACGGATGTAACGGATGAGGGGAGGAGCGGGGCCATCTTCATTCAAGAAGGCGAGCCGCGAGCAAAGACATGAACTCCATGAACTCTCGTAGTAAGAGCGGTCTGTCTCAGCAGCGCAGCCTCAGTGAAGCTGTCAGCGATATTGAATCATTGGTGACAGCGTTCTGCTCCAAACCGCCCAGGAGGATTGAGCCGCTCGACAATGAGGGGCGGTGATCCTCACGTGTAAACACACTGGCATATCAAAGAGCTGCGTGGAGAGTGATGCAAGCGGGGGCCTTGCCGGCATTAAATCACTCAGCCTGATCGATCATACCCGCGAGTTTGCCATTTCTACCTCCGAGTACCTGGGAGGAGAGAAACACAAGAGCGGGGGAGGCGGGGCTCAGCGATGCACACACAAATGTGAAGCTGCCCGCGTTTTGCTTTGATCTGCCTGGGAAGATTAAGCTGCTCGTATAACGAGGTGCGCTGATCCTCATGTGTAACACACACTGGCAGATTAAGCACGCATGATGTGTATCGAGGATTGCTCAAGTCTGATTGTTCAACCCGCGAGCTCGTCGTTGCATCCTCCGAGGTAACTGGGAGGAGAGAAACATGAGCGTGGGGAGGGGAGGCGGGGCCGCCTTCCGCGAATGAACAGGGGCAGACTGCTTTCGTGTTAAAAGCAGCCCGTGTCTGTGAGCACAGCCATAGTGACACACACACAAATTTGAAGCTGCCAGTGGCAGCATCTGCCCCGATCTTCTTAGGAGGATAGAGCCGCTCGATGTAAAGAGGGGCCCTGATCCTTACGTGTGAGACACAGGCTCTGTGTCTGCGTGAGATCGCTCAGACCCGGTTGCTTAGTTCCCAGGCTTCGTCGTTTCTCTCTCCGAGGCTTGCTGAGAGAGGAGAAACGTGAGAGCGGGGCTGTATAGTGAAAGGCGGTCCACGAGTGGAGAAAAGCGAGACTCATGCTCGAGTGAGCATTCTGTCTCAGTAAGCGCTTAGCTCACTGCCCTTCTGCGGCGGATCCGAGTGCAACGGAGAGAGAGCACGCAGACACAGTGCTGGCATGAGATCAGTCAGACCGATTGCTTATTCCCTGACTCCACTGTTTCCCTCTCTGAGGCTCGCTGAGAGAGGAGAAAAACGGGAGAGCGGGGCTGCCTCCAGTGAAGGCGGTCTGTGAATGGAGAAGAGCGTGACTCATGCTCGAGTGAGCATTTTGTCTCAGTAAGCGCGAAGCTCACTGCCCTTCTGCGGCGGATCTGAGTGCAATGGGGAGAACGAGCACGCGGGTACAGTGCCGGCACTGCTAGAAATAAGCTCTTTCAGAATTGCCGGATGGCGGCAGGGGATACGGACCGGAAACTGCTGCGTCACTGTAGCAGCGGAGAAGCAGTTCAGCTGTGCTGAGAGGTCCCGATTCCAGCTGCGAAGGCGTGTCAACGGCGAGCAGGCTTTCAGGATCAG
>NW_015662000.1:410175-416199 GCF_001515625.1 Sinocyclocheilus rhinocerous | reverse complement strand
GCTGCTGCGGCAGAGCAAGTACCGAGACTTGCTACTGCCAATACATCCACAACATGCTGCTGTGAGCATGTAAGAAATATTGCTGCTGCAAATATAACATACATGAAATAACCCCCATATAGCGTACATGAATCACCTTGTAGCAGATCTATACAGGTGGAGCTGGGGAAGGTGGAGCGTTTCTGATGCTCGCTGCAAACTGCTACAGCAAGCACTAGTCATATATTTGAATGTTGAGCAGCAAGCTGATTGGCTACCGATACAGGAGAGAACCAATCAGCAGTGCCATGTGATAATGATGTCATTAGGTCAGATTGAGTTAGACCCATAGACTGTAAAAAAAGATGGACGACGCATCTCCTGTTCCTTCCACTATATAAAAGTGAAGCCAAAGCATCTCAGTATGGCCGCTGCCATCTTGAGTAAATGATGTCATTTGGAGCCCGAGTCTGCACAATAGAGATTTGTTTGGAGCCAGACAGTAGTGTCGTGAGGTGGAACCGCGGTATCAAACTCCCGCAGACCCAATCAGCCATAACGACACGCCCCGTTTTTATAGCATCAAATTACTAGTTAAAATCAAACTTATCACAAAAACGAACAATTGAACATATATCAGCGTGATAACAACTACCTTAAATGACCAAAACCATCTTTCAGAAAATTGTATTGGAAGTGTAATAAATTTTTTTTATTTTGACTCAAGTCCCATTCGTTTACATGGAGAGGGTGGGGTTTATGAACTGTTCTGCAGCCAGCCACCAGGGGGGCGATCAAAGAGCCTGCAGCTTCACTTTTCAGGACGTGTTAGGACAATTTACTTACTGTTTTGAGTGACACTTAAAATATTCAAGTAGCCACAAAGGAACCAATGACATTAATAAACCAGTGAGAGGCAGCAGTGCACTAATATGTTGCTAATGTGCAACATAACAAAAG
Organism: Sinocyclocheilus rhinocerous; assembly: GCF_001515625.1. Lineage (NCBI taxonomy): Eukaryota > Metazoa > Chordata > Actinopteri > Cypriniformes > Cyprinidae > Sinocyclocheilus > Sinocyclocheilus rhinocerous. The sequence continues at coordinate 415,260 of NW_015662000.1, read as the reverse complement.
AAGAAGAAGAAAAGAAAACGAGTCTTAATAGACTTTTCACTCATTTGTGTTACTATAATTATTTTCCTGTTAATGCAGCAATGCAATATGAAATCAGAGTAATTTGGTTTCAAGGGAAGAAATGTAATAAATAGGTTGCTTTAGAAGGTGATCTATCTTCTAATTAAATCAATAATGTATTATTTTTTGTGCTTGTGTTAGTCAATGAACTTTTGCAAAATTTATTTTTCTTAAATACCTTAAGAAGCTTATAATTGGGTTTATATAATCCTTAAATAGTATGTGGTAATATGCTAAAGTCACACACACACTTAAACATTCAGCACGCGAATCACAACAATGGAAGACTTAAACTACTTCAGTCTGTGTGCATTGAATTTATTTAATACACGAGTTTCACAATTTGAGTTGAATTACTGAAATAAATGAACTTTTCCATGACATTCTAATTTATTGAGATGCACCTGTATATATATATATATATATATATTTATTTCAGTAATTCAACTCAAATTGTGAAACTCGTGTATTAAATAAATTCAATGCACACAGATTGAAGTAGTTTAAGTCTTTGGTTCTTTTAATTGTGGTGATTTTGGCTCACATTTAACAAAAACTCACCAATTCACTATCTCAACAAATTAGAATATGGTGACATGCCAATCAGCTAATCAACTCAAAACATCTGCAAAGGTTTCCTGAGCCTTCAAAATGGTCTCTCAGTTTGGTTCACTAGGCTACACAATCATGGGGAAGACTGCTGATCTGACAGTTGTCCAGAAGACAATCATTGACACCCTTCACAAGGAGGGTAAGCCACAAACATTCATTGCCAAAGAAGCTGGCTGTTCACAGAGTGCTGTATCCAAGCATGTTAACAGAAAGTTGAGTGGAAGGAAAAGGTGTGGAAGAAAAAGATGCACAACCAACTGAGAGAACCGCAGCCTTATGAGGATTGTCAAGCAAAATCGATTCAAGAATTTGAGTGAACTTCACAAGGAATGGACTGAGGCTGGGGTCAAGGCATCAAGAGCCACCACACACAGACGTGTCAAGGAATTTGGCTACAGTTGTCGTATTCCTCTTGTTAAGCCACTCCTGAACCACAGACAACGTCAGAGGCGTCTTACCTGGGCTAAGGAGAAGAAGAACTGGACTGTTGCCCAGTGGTCCAAAGTCCTCTTTTCAGATGAGAGCAAGTTTTGTATTTCATTTGGAAACCAAGGTCCTAGAGTCTGGAGGAAGGGTGGAGAAGCTCATAGCCCAAGTTGCTTGAAGTCCAGTGTTAAGTTTCCACAGTCTGTGATGATTTGGGGTGCAATGTCATCTGCTGGTGTTGGTCCATTGTGTTTTTTTAAAACCAACGTCACTGCACCCGTTTACCAAGACATTTTGGAGCACTTCATGCTTCCTTCTGCTGACCAGCTTTTTGAAGATGCTGATTTCATTTTCCAGCAGGATTTGGCACCTGCTCACACTGCCAAAAGCACCAAAAGTTGGTTAAATGACCATGGTGTTGGTGTGCTTGACTGGCCAGCAAACTCACCAGACCTTAACCCCATAGAGAATCTATGGGGTATTGTCAAGAGGAAAATGAGAAACAAGAGACCAAAAAATGCAGATGAGCTGAAGGCCACTGTCAAAGAAACCTGGGCTTCCATACCACCTCAGTAGTGCCACAAACTGATCACCTCCATGCCACGGCGAATTGAGGCAGTAATTAAAGCAAAATGAGCCCCTACCAAGTATTGAGTACATGTACAGTAAATTAACATACTTTCCAGAAGGCCAACAATTCATTAAAAATGTTTTTTTTTATTGGTCTTATGGAGTATTCTAATTTGTTGAGATAGTGTATTGGTGGGTTTTTGTTAAATGTGAGCCAAAATCATCACAATTAAAAGAACCAAAGACTTAAACTACTTCAGTCTGTGTGCATTGAATTTATTTAATACACGAGTTTCACAATTTGAGTTGAATTACTGAAATAAATGAACTTTTCCACGACATTCTAATTTATTGAGATGCACCTGTATATATATACACACACACACACACACACATACAGCACAGGTATAGTATGTATTGTATTGCATTGTGTATATGTATTTTATATTTATAAATTTAAGTATATAATTTTGTAGAATAGATGGATTATAATAGATTATAATTCATTATCATAGCAGAGGAAACTGTCTGATCCGAAATGTCTGATCACTTAGAAAAGTAATATCACACCTCTCCTCATGAGCCTGTAGGATTTGAGGTATCTGTAACACAAATGGTGTGGGACTGGGTGAAAAAACAAACACTTTGATAGTCTTTTTGGTTTCCAGTAAAACACCTTATAAACAGCCATCAGAAAATTCATTAACTTTCATAAGCATCCCTGCAAAAATCTCTTTTCGAGGGTATTAGGTGAAAGTGATACTGCAGCAGAATGCACTCAAACACATCGTCTGTGGTGCTGATGCTACATTGGATTCAATGAGGTACATGTTCTCACCAGCTGGGCGAACGCCTACATATGAGCAGCACATCATAATGGTGATTTTTAACTGTTACTGATGTGTTGATTTACGCAGCCTGATGCCTGTGAACCGTCCCTCCTATGTTGTCTGAAATTTGAACATTTGACATGACCTAAACCAAACAAAATCAATCATGTTTTTTTTGTCGATAATGATGTTATGTGTGGATAATGCACCCTCTCGGATTGTTTGCGCTCTTTCCCACTCCTCTATCATTACTCATCCTGCTCACGTTTTTCATTTCTATAATTCTCCATCCATCTCACTTTATCTGCCTCTTCCTTTCCCTAATTCTCTATTGTTCCATTCTTGTTTTCCCACCGACAGTCTATTCATTATCCCCTACACTCTCCATCTTTTTCAGACTTCGAACTCCCCTTTTCATCCTCAGAATTACTGTATTACCTAAAGTTCTCGTCCGTCACTAATGCGTTATGGGTAGAGAAGGCAGGGGTTAGGGGATGCCCTTACGAAGCTCTGCTGGACCCCGCTCAGTCTCCAGGCATCTGCTGACTAATGAGTAATCCCACCTGCACTCTCTGGAGCTTTCTAGCATCATTACATCCACTCTGCACACACACAGAGCCCTCAATCCTTTGTGTCCACACAAAAATACAGCGTATCAGCAAGTACGTGTGTGTTGGTCGTAATTGGTAGTTCTACGGCTCACATCTTTGACACTATATGCCCCTGACTCCACAGAGATATGCAGCCTCTAGTATGTTTTACAGAAAACAACAATCCAGTATGCAGGCGTCGCTGATTGCATTCATTACCGGCGGTTCACCTGAGACATGCCGGCTGGCCATTCCACAATGGACCACCAAGACAAATAGTCTCAATTATTAGTACAGAAAAGCACACAATCAGTCAAGCAAGACTACAGAGCGCGATACACTCCGTCAGGGGGCCTAATGAAAAATGCTGTCATTTGGGAATGTTCAAATTCCCCAGAGAAAACTTGTCTCAGTATGACCACAGCGTCGGGTAAATTAATACCCACACTGCACAGTCATCGTAGAGAAATGGGATGCAGGGTTTTTTATGGGCTGCGGATGGTTTTATGTAGTAGTTGGAAATATATTCGAAAGAAATGAATAAAGAAACTCAAGAACTCTCAGAAGATCATCCAAATGCTGTCATAAGAGATAAAACTTCTGAGGCACCGAACTGCACAAGGTACACATAGGCCTTGATTTATTATGAAATAAAAGTTATTAATTTGTGTGTGTATTTTGGGTGACTTAATAAGAATAATTGTGCAAATGACCAAGCTATTTGGAAAAATCAGGTTTTTGTATGTGGTAGTTGTACTAAATGTTAGTTATGCCGCTTACTAAAGACATTTATTTTATTTTAATTATTAATTTTATTTAATATACAGTAATTAAGGCTAGTGGCTCTCAACCAGGTGGCCTCTGTACAGCTATCTTTGTGAGGACATTCATTGACACAATCCAATCTCTAGCTCCTTACCCTAACTCTATCCATCAGAACCTCAAAGTGCCTCACCCAAACCCTTACCCTAAACCTACCCTTTACCCAACTATAACCTGACCCCTAAAACCAAGTCTTGACCCTCAAACAGGCCTTTAAAGGGCTCTCAGAAAGTGAGGACCGGCCAAAATGTCCTCACTTTACAAGATTGTCCTCACTCCGATGGTCTAAAACTCAAACCGGCCCTCAAAAAGATAGCTGTACAAGTGCACACACACACACACACACACACACACACAAAATAAAAAAGGTAACTGAAATATTATAAATGAAATCTTTATTTTATTTTATTCCCCCCTCATTAACTGACTGATGATTGATTTTATCCAACACAGTTCTTGAAACTTCAATAATCACAAAATAAATTGTGGTTAATTTATATACTGACACTCCCAGTAGAGTGTCAGTATATAAAGGGGTCTGCATTCCCGCAGATCTCGGACCCGACCGGATTTTTTGCGCCGCGGGATTAAATTCCCGAATAAAACGCGGTAGCGGTCGGTAACTCTGGTGTAACTTGAACGGAAGTCTAACAATGTCCCGTTCCCGACGTCCATTTAGAACAGCATATCTGCGCTTTATTCTTATTGACCACCGATACAGTTTGCGCTCAGGACTGTTATGCACGCGCTGCACGCATGCTTTAAACGTCACATGTTTTATTTGTGTGGTCTGTGTGCAGCATGTGCATAATGATGCTCAGAGCAGTTTGTACCTGTGGTAAATATACGGCCCTCAGACAAAACAGGCAGATTGTCGATGAGTGACAGAGCAGAATAAGGATGGAGCAAAGTGTGGATGCGCTGTCCTTGAAGGACTTTCAACTCGGTTTTGTTTATACTATTTTGCTTAGCCTATAATTTTAAATGAAAGATGTCGTATTTATTTATTTTTCTCTGTGACACTTTTCCTACTGTGTTAACAGAAAAATGTCAAACGAATTTAGTATTTTGACAAGACGAATAAAAATAGCTAATAGGCTATTTTTGTACAACCTACATTTTTATTTTTTTCTCTCACTGCGACACTTTTTCCCTATTGTGTTGTCAATGTTAAA